>NC_044987.1:69281121-69581121 GCF_008728515.1 Papio anubis | reverse complement strand
ATGAAATTTTAACAAATTGATGTGCCATGTCTGGGCTGAGCCATATAAGAGATACTGTACCGCCTGGCCACCTGTATCCCTTTTTTTACCAAGCTGTAACCATGCTGACTTTCTTTTTGTCTAGCCAACACACTAAGCTTGTTCCCCTTGTTCTTTCTATTTTGGATGCATGCATTCTTTTCATCATAGAAATAGAGGATTGTTCCTTTGAGAAGACGACATTTGTGACCTGAATTTGAAGATAATTTTGAAGTAGAGAATTTAAATCCGAATAATATTTGATCCTACCTTTGGATGGGGTAGACGTAACACAAATAAAAGCTGTTATAACAGCACATGGAAAATTTTGTTGTCGATTAAAATCTGATAGGAACCCTATCATCTTGACAAAATTTAGATCTGTAAAATTTGACCTTGGAAAAATAGACTTGGTTAGAAAAAGGCAAAAATTGGGCCACTCTCCCAAATTTTACTGTGATACAAGCTAACATTAAAAAAAATTGGTATGGTTATAAAACAAATTAAATTTGTTATAAAATCTACATGAATTGCTTTAGCAATTCAGTGAAATGAACATTTTTTAATAAAATAAATGGTCTGACTATGCTATAGAAAATCAAGATAGGATATTGGCTTAGTGAAATTGGCTCAGGAAAAAAAGATACATCCTTGATGTCGGGGTAAAAGCATTTACAAGATCAAAATGAAGAGTAAAAACAGCTGCCTCAACCAACATCTCAAATCCTCTGCATGCCTCTTTTTAACAGTTTAATATACCCGTATTTTAAAAATTTTATCTGATAATTATGGCAGAATGTAAGGGGGCATATAAATGAGATAAACAGATATTTGTACTAGAATTATAATTTTAAATCTGGATCTTTGTTGAATAATATTCATGTGTCAATATTAAAACATTCTGTCTATTGGGTCCTTTGGGAAGAAGATGCTGAGGTGGAGTTAGGAGTGCAAGATGTTGATTGGGGAGCAATGTCTGTGAAGGATTAATGAAAACAGCATAGGGCCAGGGGAGTCTCCTCACCATGATGCAGAGCTGACAGTCTCAGCCAGCCCAGTAGGGAGTCCAAGAGTAAAGATTGCATATCGAAGGAGTCCCATGTTAGGCAGAAGTGACCAGGGACGTCACTTTGTAAATGACTACTTTGTAAGGAAAAATTAAAGAATTCAATTTGTATATAAATATGAAACTTTCAAAGGGAAGACATGATAGAGTAAATGAAAAGATATGATAATTAGTACTAAAAATCTAAAAACAGGTCTTCGTATGTGGCTAATTAGCTTCTTTGGCTGAAAATATTTGCTTAAAAGGACGGTGTAGACCATTTATGTTTTCAGTGTTTTACATTATAGACTGCATTCGTGACCCCTGGCAACTGGGGTTATGCAGATGGCAAATTTGTACTGTTGGTTTTCCTGAATGAAACAGCACAAATTCATCACTCCTATCAGAGATAACAACTTCTAATTCTAGGTACAAAGTAGATGACTTGTCTGAAGGACTCCTTGTTGTTATAGAAGTAACAGAATTTAGTTTGGGGAAGCTTAAAAATAGGCTTGATATTTAGGAAATAAACTTTTCCCAAATGAAAGCATCTTTTCCCTTGTCATAGAAGTAGAAGATGCTCGTTTTAAAAGGTCTAAACTGGTCACAATTGTGTGTACCTGTAGTCCCAGCTGCTCAGGAGGCTGAGTCAGGAGGATTGGTTGAGCCCAGGAATTTGAGACTGCAGTGAACTATGATCTCACTAATGTACTCCAGCCTTGGTGACAGAGCAAGACCTTGTCCCTTACAAAAAAAAAAAAAAAAGGAAAACCCAAAAATTCCGACAAAATAAAAATATGAAAAAGAAATGCTACTATTTTCATGTAATTCTGCTAACATTTTGGTCTATGTATTTCCTGACTTCTTAAAAATACATGTGTACCACATGCAAAAAACATGTTTTGTTTCTTAAATATTACTTCATAGTATAATGCTGTTTTGTGACCCCTTTTTTTATTTCTAGGTTTTTTGGGACTTCTTTCTATGCTAATAAATAAAGATATATGCTATTTTTAATAGCTGTACACTGTCTTTTAAAAAATGAATAACCTTTATTGTGACTGGATTATGACCATGAATATGCCATAATTTATATAAAAAATTGCCAGTGTTAAATATCCACATGACACATAGGTCATTTAAATTTTTTCAGTGTTTTCAGTTTTATAGTAAACACGCTTATATGTGTCTTCTGGCTGCTAATACAATTTTAATAATGACAATCCTGGTTTAAAAGGCATGAATATTTTTTAAGACTTTAAAAACATACTACCAATCGACTCCTGTACATTTTATTTTGAACAGTGGGGTATATGAGTGCTTTTTTCTTTTTTAAAAAGATCTCATCGGCTGTGGGCATTATCAGTCAATTTAACTTTTGCCAATATTACTACAAATGGTTGAGTCTGAAATGATGAAATGTTCTTGGGAAGAAGTTGAAATAATTTCCCTTGAGATAGAAGTAAACTGCACAAAATGTTATTTTAAGAACTTTTATGACAGAATGGATGAATGCTTTTGATAGAATTAAATAAATGAGGTAAAAAACTCAGCACTTTTTTCTTTTTAAAAATGATGCGTCATCTAGAATTTCTGTAAAGATAATACAAGACACAAAAATAGAACACTTATTAGGAAATAAATTTCTATTTATAATAGCACAAATACAACCTCTATGACTAGTCTTTAGAGACAGAGAATACTCCTTGTCTGGGATTTAGATGTATACTATTTTCTTAAGAACATTCTTATACCACTTAGACAACTGTTTTTTTGTTTGTTTGTTTCTTGATAGGAAATTGGGTTTTCAAAATGCTGCCTCTATTAAAAAGATCTTTTTCATTTATCTGGCATAATTTCATGTTCCATTTGTGTCTTTTTTTTGTTTTTTTTTACAGAAGAAGTGTTTTTGTTTGTTGAAACAGTGAAATATTATCAAAAATATTCTCAAATTGGTATATTTTAAGATATGAGTTTATTTGAAAGATTGCCAGTGATTTGTTGAGTTTTTTAATTTATATAAGTTCAGTTGTTTTTCATCCTAATTCTGAGTAACATAGATTATCAGGGACAACAAAGGAAATGTTTTATGTTCACTTTATTTTTAATAAAAATACACCAAGAGCATTTATCAAATTAGTCTCCTCATACCTCTCTATCTCCAAGATGGCAAACCTATTTAAAATGAAACACTATTTGAAATTTGTGAAAATTTGAGTTTATCTTGAGCTTTCAGTTAATAAAATTTATAAGCACCATCGCTTACTCTTATTGTATTAGCCGTTGGGCATCTTGGTAGATCATGCAGGTGTGGTCCCTGTTTTCGTGGAGCTGTAGGCCTGTAGGGGTCTTAGACAATAAAAGCAAAACAAAACAACAACAACGTAATTACAATTTGCAACAAGTACTATGAGGGGAAAATATAGTGTTAAGATAATAATGGGAAAATCTGTTTTCAACAGGTGGTCAGGATAGGTACTCTGAAGAGTTGACATACAAACTAATGTGAAGGATTCGAAGGAACCAGCCATGTATGCAGAAGGGGGAGTAAACCAGTTTGAGGGGGCAGCCTATTAAAAAAACTTTAGGTATGAAAGAACTTGGTATGTTCAAGGAATTGAAAGGAGACTTCTGTGGCTGGAATGTGGTGGGTGACGTTGAGACTAGAATTGGATGAATGAGGTTGTGGAGGTAGGGGCCAGATCATACAGATCTTGTAAGCTTAGTAAGGAGCTTAGATTTTATTAAAAGTGCAATGGGAAGCAAATGAAGTAAAGTGACATGATCTAATTTATTTTGGCTGTTGTAAGGATTATGGATGGGGAGTGGGGAGACTAATAAGCAGTGATGGTGGCTGTATCTAGTGTAAAAGCAATAGAGATTGAGGGAAATACATGCATTCAAAATATAGTTGACCATTTAACAACATGAGCTTAGACAACATAGGTCTACTTATACCTGGATTTTTTTTCAATAAATATATTGGAAAATTATTTGGTGATGTGTGACAATTTGAAAAAACTTGCAGATAAACTGCATAGCCTAGAAATATTGGAAAAATTAAGAAAAAGGTATGGCATGAATACATAAAATATAAGTAGGTACTAGTCTATCTTACCATAAAATATACACAAATCTATTATAAAAAGTTAAAATTTATGAAAACTTGCGCCACAAACACTGTAGACTATACATGATACTTTTCAGTTAAGAAATGTAAACAAGCCGGGCGCGGTGGCTCAAGCCTGTAATCCCAGCACTTTGGGAGGCCGAGACGGGCTGATCACGAGGTCAGGAGATCAAGACCATCCTGGCTAACACGGTGAAGCCCCATCTCTACTAAAAAATACAAAAAAAACGAGCTGGGCGAGGTGGCGGGCGCCTGTAGTCCCAGCTACTCGGGAGGCTGAGGCAGGAGAATGGCATAAACCCGGGAGGCAGAGCTTGCAGTGAGCCGAGATCCGGCCACTGCACTGCAGCCTGGGCGACAGAGGGAGACTCCGTCCCCCCCCCCCCCAAAAAAAAAGGAAATGTAAACAAATGTAAAGATACAGTATTAAAACTGCATGAAGTGTACTGAAGTATGTACTATAGTATTGTAATAATTTTGTAGCTGCCTCCTGTTGCTGTTGTTGTGAGCTCAAATCTTGTATCTGCTTAAAATACCGTGTCATGCCAGTCATCTCCAAGTGAACAGTTTATCTCTCCAGTAAGTTGCATACGGTAGTTAAAAATGATCTCTCTTGATTATTTTTCATCATGTTTAGTTGAATAACACTATGGGACTCATACACAGTGCCATTAGCGATGCTGGAAGTGTTCCTGAGAAACAGACAAAAGTCACGCCATTACAAGAAAAAGTTTAATTGCTTGATATGTAGTGTAGATTGAGGTCTGCAGCTTTAGTTGCCCACCATTTCAGAGATTCATTTATAAACAGATGACATAAACTTTCAGTATTGATAAATTCAGTACAATACTATAAATGCATTTTCTCTCCCCTGTGATTTTAAAACATTTTCTTTTCTCTAGCTTAGTTTATTGTAAGAATACAGTATATATACATATAACATGCAAAATATGTGTTGTTTATTGGTAAGGCTTCTGGTCAGTAGTAGGCTATCGGTAGATAAGTTGTTGAAGAGTTAAAAGTTATGTGCAGATTTTTGACTGCTGTGGGGGTTGGGGTTCCTAACCCCAAAGTTGTTCAAGGGTCATCTGTATATTTAGAAGATAAAAATGACAGGACTCATTGAGGAATTGAATGTGGGACAGTAGGGAAACATAATTGATGTTAGTACTTCTAGCTTGTTAGATTTTATATAATCAGTGACTGCATAAAAGTATTTACTTAACAAATAATTTGTTTCTACTGAGTTACTTTTTATTTGTATTCTTGGTTTTATAAAATGAATATGACTTGCAAATACAGTTTGAGAGGTAAATGGTCTAAATATAGAGATCTACCAATAAAACGTCTCTGAAGATGTAGCATAAATTAATAAAAACGATTTATACATAAGGTTACTGAAACTGATTTATTGCCTAAAGGACATTATCTGTCCTGGGTAATTAACCCATTTATGCCTAGTGTTCCATTATTGGAATACTAAGCTTGTGGGAGTTATTTATATCCTACTGCTCAAGGTCTTTTTTCACAAAAGAAATTTGCAACCTTCAACATAAATGGGTTAATAAATATTTGTTGAATTAATGAGTGTATTTTAAGACAGATCTGATGCTTTCTTTCCTTCTGAAGACTTGAGTTTCCATCTAGCACCCTTCAGAATCTTTTAGCATTGTATGTGCAGACCAGTCGTGAAGCTCTGTTCCTTTTCCTCCCCAATTCGCTTTTTTGCAATTCTTCAAATTCAGTAATTTTATTGATCTGTTTTCAAGTGTACCTTTTTCTCTGTCATCTACATTCTGCTGTTAAGCCATCAGTGAATGTTTTTATTTTAGATATTGTATTTTTCAGATCTAGAATTTCTACTTTGTTATTTTTTAGGTTTCTATTGCTTTATTTTTTTTAACTTGTTATGATTGTATTTTTCTCTGCATCATTAAGCAGAATCATAATAGTTGCTTGAAAATCTATGCTGATTCCAACATCTGGATCATCCTGGAGTTAGTTTCTATTGGTTTTCTTTTCTCTTGCAAATTGGCTACTTTCTCCTGATTTTTTTATTAGTCAAGGAATTTTAGATTGTGTTTTGGAAATTGTGAATATGAAGTTGTGGAGCCTCTGAATTCCGTTATAATCCTCCAGAGAGTGTTGATGCTTTTGTTTAGCAGGCAGTTGACATGATTGGACACAAACTGCAAGCTCTGTCTCTTGAGCGGTAGTTCTTAGTTCAGTTCTTTTATCTCTACCTGGACTGCTTGCAATCCATCCTTTGCATGTTTGGTTTGGGGTCAGCCAGAAATTTGCACAGAGTTTGTACCTAGATTTTGTGTCTCTACCTTTCTGGGTCTCTTCTTTCTAGGGCGTGTTTCTCACTTTCCAGCCACTGTGGTCTTCCTGAACTCTCTCCTTTGATTCTTCAAGATAGTAAAACAGTGGGGTTTATCTTAGAGTTTTAGGCACTTGCTATGGTGCTGACTGGATCCGGTCAACTTTTGCCCTCAGGCCAAAAGTTGTAGATGGGAAATTCACTTAATGCCATACTCTTCCAAGTATTGACTGCCCTCTAATATTTGCCTGCTTTTGGTCACTCTTCAGTGCCTTATTTTTATATTTTGATATATGCCTATTTATATATAGGTAGCTGATTTTTATATTTTGTTCAGAATTTGTAGTTGTTACCTGTGGGAAGGTTAATCTGGTAGGTGCTTACTCAGCCATAGCATAAGCAGAATTCTCTCTTGTTCCTTTTTGTGTGGGGAAATTCCCTTCAAGATTGTTCCCCCTAATGTGATGCTAGCTTTGTAGCTGTATGATGCATAAATTAGTTAAGAAATTGTCATTTTGAATATCACTATTGTAAAGTGCTTGATTTGTGAGAAAAGCCACAGCTCTTAAGAAGTAACAGTCTTGGTTGGGCACAGTGGCTCACGCCTGTAATCCCAGCACTTTAGGAGGCTGAGGCGGGCAGATCACTCAAGGTCAGGAGTTTGAGACTAGCCTGGCCAACATGGTGAAACATTGTAATTTTTGTAAAAATACAAAAATTAGCTGGGTATGGTGGCTCATTCTGTAATCCCAGCTACTTGAGAGGCTGAGACAGGAGAATCACTTGAACCCAGGAGGCAGATCCTACAATGAGCTGATATTGTGCCATTGTACTCCAGCCTGGGCAACAGAGCGAGTCTCTGTCTCAATTGAAAAAAAAAAAAAAAGGAAGTAACAGTCTAGTAAGGAAGGCAAATAGGTAAATAGAAAATAGTAATATAAGTGAAAGGAGCCATGACAAGAGGTATACAGGACACTATGGAGAACACAGAGGAATAGAAGCTTACCCCAATCTGACAGGAAAGAGAGGAGGTGAAAGAAGGCTTTCTAGAAGAGATGATTCCTGTGTTTTATCTGTGAGAAATAGGATGTGCCAAGTGAGGAATTAAATAAAGGGCTTTCTAGGAAGAAGAGAGAGGAACACAAATATGTATGTGGGGGCCTAAGAATGAATGACCAGTTGAAAGAATTGCAAGTAGTTTTGGTGGGGCCACAGTATAGGGTATATATGGGGAGAGGAGGAAGTGTCAAACTATGAGGCCAGAGAAGTTAAACTGGAGCCAGATGATTAAAGGCTTTGAATGTCATGTCAAGGACTTTGAACTTTAAATTATAGATAGTGGGAAGCCATTGTTGCGCTTTAAATGTGAGTATGATTTCAAATTTGCGTGTTAGAATGATTATTTTGGTAGCAATGTACAGGGTAAGAAACAGGAGGTAGGGATACCAAGTCAGGCAAGAAATTATGAAGGCCTAAGGGAGTGGTGGTGGAAAGAGGGATGAACTCACATGAGAATTTATCAATAGAAGCTATAGGTCTATTTAACAGATTTGTTGTATGTGCTGTAAATGTTAATGAACAAGAATCTAGAATGATTGGAGGTATCATTTGACTGCGTCTCCACCTAAATCTCATCTTGAATTGTAGCTCCCATAATTCCCATGTGTCATCAGAGGGACCCGGTGGGAGGTAATTGAATCATGGGCTGGCAGGGCAGGGGTGGGTCTTTCCCATGCTGTTCTCATGATAGGGAATAAGTCTTATGAGATCTGATGGTTTTAGAAAGGGGCGTACCCCTGCACAAGCTCTCTTGCCTGCTGCCATGTAAGATGTTCCTTTGCATCTCCTTTGTCTTCCGCCATGATTGTGAGGCCTCTTGAGCCATATGGAACTGTGAGTCTGTTAAACTTCTTTCCTTTGTAAATTACCCAGTCTCTGGTATGTCTTTATTAGCAGCATCAGAACTGACTAAAACAGTAAAGTGGTACTGTGGTAGGGGGGCACTCTGTAAAGATACTTAAAAATGTGGGAGCATCTTTGGAACTGAGTAACAGGCAGAGGTTGGAACAGTTTAGAGGGCTCAGAAGAAGACAGGAAGAGGTGGGAAAATCTGGAACTTCCTAGAGACTTGTTGAATGGCTTTGACCAAAATGCTGATAGTGATATGGACAATAAAGTCCAGGCTGAGGTGGTCTCAGATGGCAATGAGGAACTTGTTAGAAACTGGAGTAAAGGTCACTCTTGCTATGGAAAGAGACTGGTGGCATTTTGCCCCTGCCCTACAGGTCTGTGGAACTTTGAACCAGAAAGAGATGATTTAGGGTATTTGGTGGAAGAAATTTCTAAGCGGCAGAGAGTTCAAGAAAAAGCAGAGCATAGAAGTTTGGAAAATTTGCAGCCTGACAATGCAATAGAAAAGAAAACCCTATTTTCTGGAGAGAAATTCAAGCTGGCTGCATAAATTTGCATAAGTAACGAGGAGCCAAATGTTAATCACCAAAACAATGGGGAAAATGTCTCCAGGGCATTCAGAGACCTTTAAGGCAGTCCCTCCCATCACAGATCCAGAGGCCTAGGAGAAAAAAAATGGTTTCCTGGGCCAGGCCTAGGACCCCCCCTGCTGTATACAGCCTAGGGACTTAGTGTCCTGCATCCAGCCACTCCAGCCACGGCTAAAAGGGGCCAAGGTACAGCCCAGGCCATGGCTTCAGAGGGTGCAAACCCTGAGCCTTGGCAGCTTCCACATGGTGTTGAGCCTGTGGGTGCACAGAAATCAAGAATTGAGGTTTGTTGAACCTCTACCTAGATTTCAGAGGATGTATGGAAACTCCTGGATGTCCAGGCAGAAGTTTGCTGCAGGGGTGGAGTCCTCATGGAGAACCTCTGCTAGGGCAGTGCACCAGGGAAATGTGAGGTCAGAGCCACCACATAGAGTCCCCTCTGGGGTACTGCCTAATGGAGCTATGAGAAGAGGGCCACCATCCTCCAGACCCCAGAATGGTAGATCCACTGACAGCTTGCAACCTGCACTTGGAAAAGCCACAGACACTCAACAGCAGCCCATGAAAGCAGCCAGGAGCAGGGCTATACCCTGCAAAGCCACAGGAATGGAGCTGCCCAGGGCTGTGGGAGCCCAACTCTTGCATCAGCATGACCTGGATGTGAGACATGGAGTCAAAGGGGATCATTTTGGAACTTTAAGGTTTAATGACTGCCCTGGTGGATGTCAGACTTGCATGGGGCCTGTAACTCTTTTGTTTTGGCCAATTTCTCACATTTAGAATGATGTATTAACCCAATGCCTGTACCTCTGTTGTATCTAGATGAGATTGGGCATGTTCAGGGTGGTGTGGCTGTAGACTCTCCATTGTATCTAGGAAGTAACTAACTTGCTTTTGATTTCACAGGCTCATAGGTGGAAGGGACTTGTCTTGGATGAGACTTCAGACTGTGGACCTTTGAGTTAATGCTGAAATGAGTTAAGACTTTGGGGGACTGTTGGGAAGGCATAATTGGTTGGGAAATGTGAGGTCATGAGATTTGGGAGGGGCCGAGGTGGAAGGGTTTGGCTGTGTCCCCACCCAAATCTTAGCTTGAATTTTAGCTCCCATAATTCCCACGTGTCATGGGAGGGATCTAGTGGGAGGTAATTGAATCATGGTCGGGGGTGGGTCTTTCCCATGCTATTCTTGTGATAGTGAATAAGTCTCACGGGATCTGATGCTTTTATAAAGGGGAGTTCCCCTGCACACACTCGCTTGCCTGCTGCCATGTGAGATGTGACTGCAGCCTGGCACGGTGGCTCACGCCTGTAATCCCAGCACTTTGGGAAGCCAAGGCAGGTGTATCATATGAGGTCAGGAGTTTGAGACTAGCCTGGCCAATATGGTGAAACCCTGTCTCTACTAAAAATACAAAAATTAACCAGGCATGGTGGTACACGCCTGTAATCCCAGCTACTCGGGAGGCTGAGGCAGGAGAATTGCTTGAACCCGGGAGGCGGAGGTTGCAGTGAGCTGAGATCGTGTCACTGCACTCCAGCCTGGGTGACAGAGTGAGACTCTGTCTCAAAGGAAAAACAAAAAAAAGATGTGACTTTGCTCCTCATTTGCCTTCCACCATTATTGTGAGGCCTCCCCAGCCTCCCCAGCCATGTGGAACTGTTAGTCCATTAAACTTCTTCTTTTTTTTTTTTTTTAATAAATTAAGCAGTCTTGGTTATGTCTTTATTAGCAGCGTGAGAACAGACTAATACAGAGGTTATCCTTCCCTTCACTGATTTTTATAAAATAGAGTAATACCTCTCCAAGGCTTAGAGTTTTTTTCTCTCATAAAAATTATCAGGAAGTAGCAGCACATTTTGGCCTCTGATAGAGGCATCTCATCATCTCTGACTTGTAGCAGTGAACATTTTGTGATTTTATAGCAATGATACTTTAGAACTAATAGAAGAAACTACTTAAAGTTGTCAGGGGTTATTTGCTTTTTATTGTCTTAAGTATGTAATCACAGATTTTCTACTTGTTTTCTACCATGTTATAGCATTGGTAACTATTTTATTAAGCTACTTGTATGTGTGTGTTTTGTTTTTGTTTTTTGTAAACAAAACAGTCATTAAACAGGAAAACTTAAAGTAAAAAGTCTGCTTTCCAAGAAAAAAGAAATAATCTTCTTGCACACTCAGTCCTACAAAATAAGACTGACCTCTTTTCAGTCAGTTTTTGTTCTGTTGCTGGATGCTTTATGAGCAATGAATATGTTGGACAACTTTAGACAGCATCTGTTAGTTCTCCAATATGAAGGATGGGGAATTTTGTATTTTTAATAGTAATCTTCTCCTTCTACCTCCTGGTATCTGTTTGCCATATTAATATTTAATGTTGTCAGTCTAGAGAATACTTTATTACATTAAACCTCTATTTCTTGAATTATCAAATGTGTACTATCCATTGATTACCTACTATGAAAGACAAGGAAAGTGGTTTACTTTCTATTTTTAGCCCCTGTATTATTTGTTATGATTTTAAAAAATATTCATTTAGGCAATTATTTATGTAAGTTAAATCTTTGCATTTTCCTGAGATGAGTTCCACTTTTTATCCCTTTCTACTTTTTTTTTTTTTTTTTGAGACAGATTCTCCCTTTGCCGCCTAGGCTGGTGTGCAGTGGTGCAATCTCAGCTCACTGCACCCTCCGCCTCCTGGGGTCAAGCGATTCTCCTGCCTCAGCCTCATGAGTAGTTGGGATTACCAGAGCCTGCCACCACACCTGGCTAGTTTTTGTATTTTTAGTAGAGACAGGGTTTCATCATGTTGGCCAGGCTGGTCTCGAACTCTTGACCTCAAGTGATCCACCCGCCTTGGCCTCCCAAAGTGCTGGGATTACAGGCGTAAGCCACTGCACCCAGCCCTCTTTCTACTTTTTAATCCTTTTAGAAGTTCTTACTCTCAACTAATTCTTCTACATTCTTTAAATTGTTTCACTTTAGTTGAACACTATTAAGGATTAGAGCAGTCTAAGATGGGAAAACTAGTTACGTTAGAGAGGATTGGCGAATCATGATTATGGCCTTCAAACAGCTGAGAAGCTATCACTATCATGTTAAAGAAGGAATAGATGCATTTTTTCTTATGTCAGGTAACATCAGTTGGTGAGAGTACTTCAAAAAGATTTTGACTCAGTGTAAGGAAAAAGAAAGTTTCTAAATGATTTAGATCTTTCAACAACAGAATGAAATAATCTCTCAGCCTTCTCTTAGAATCATTTTTATTTTTTTCTTTTATGTCTTAGAGTTAAGTCCTACTGGAGAAGATTACATAACTGTTTGCATTTCCTCCCTTAAGGATTTTGAGTAAGATATTATGGAAGCATAGGGAAGGACCACTCTTAGTCTAGGGGAATAAGGTGTCAGGAAACATTCCTAAAAAGAGATGACACTTTGAAATGTGTAAATGTTAACCTGGTAATGGGAGAAACGGAGGTGAGATTAAAGAGGAGAATGTCCACAGAAGGGACAGTATACTTAAAAGCAGATAAATGAGTTTGAATGGACCTGACTTATTTGGGGAGCTGTAAACAGGTTGTTGAAACTAGAGCACTCTTAGGGACATAGATGAGCATTTGGTAAGTCAGATGGAAATTCAGTCATTATTCTGAATGTGCTGAGAAGTCAAGTGGAGTAACATGCTATATAAATTCTGGTACTTTCGAGAAAATGATTTGAAGTGGACAACAAGCGAAGTCAGGGAGAGCAGTTATGAAGGTATTGCAGTAGTCTGGGCAAGAAATGATAAGGATTCATTGTAGTAAGTGTGGGAGAGTGTTGCGGTTCAGAATCACAAGAGGTACGTGGTTTTTTGTTTGTTTTTTTGAGTCAAGGTCTTGCTGTGTCACCCAGGCTGGAGTGCAGTGGAATGGTCATGGCTCACTGCAGCCTTGACCTCCTGGGCTCAAGTGATCCTCCCACCTTGGTTGTTATTGATGCAGAGGATTTTCCTTTATGGAAGTCCAGATGATTACACAAAGAGGTTGCTACAAGGTGACATTAACCTTAGTTTGGAATCTATATTCCAGTAATCCAGGCTCAGGAAACCGCATTATTGGTAGGTTAAAAATGCAACAGTGCAATAATTGATAGGTTACATCTCTTGGAGAATACCAATTTTTAAGATGACAATGAAAAACATGAGAGTGCCTAATAGTCTTCTTGGCTAGTAAATTTTTTTTTTTTTCCTGTAGGCTGCTTTGTTTTCTGGACATGATTTAGGTTCCACCCTTCGGATGCACTTTGATTTGGAAGTGAACCACCTGGGGAGAGAGGAAGGCTGTGGGCTTAGATTATGAGAAAAGTAGAATGGTTCTGAGCTAGTAGTTTGTGGGGCAGCTTTCTCATTTAGCAGTGGCTTTCTAATTCTGCAGCTTCTACAGGAGCTTCCTGGCTTGCCAGCTTCCTACAATGATGGTACCAGCTTTTGTGATTATGGCTGAGGCAGAGTGGTTCTGTGGGCTAGGAGTTGTTTCTAGGAGTTCAGTCACTCTGAACCCTGCCTCTCTACTTTTTCCAATGATTTTGTGAGCGTCTGATTCTTATCTTAAACCCCCTTTTTGCTTAAACTACCTGGAGTGGATTCTGATCCTGGAGCATTAAATTGGTGTAAAACTGTTCTGGGTAACAAATCCTCAAGGAATCTAGAAGGGTCGCTGGTAACCAGTTCATGGCACTTACTGTTTTTGATCTGTGGTTACCTGGGATGGAAGTACCTGTTGAAGGCAAAGCTTTGCTGAACTAATGGATGATCCATTTAGGAAAGTAAAGATATGAGAGGACTGGCTGTTTTTGTTTGTTTGTTTGTTTTTTGTTTTAGACGGAGTCTTGCTCTGTCGCCCAGGCTGGAGTGCAGTGGTGCTATCTCGGCTCACTGCAACCTCCACCTCCCAGGTTAAAGCGATTATCTTGCCTTAGCCTCCTGAGTAGCTGAGACTACAGGTGTGTGCCACCACGCTCGACTAATTTTTTGTATTTTTAATAGAGACGGGGTTTCACCGTGTTAGCCAGGATGGTCTGGATCTCCTGACCTCATGATCCGCCTGCCTCAGACTCCCAAAGTGTTGGGATTACAGGTGTGAGCCACCGCGCCTGGCCAATTGGCTGTTTTTAACTCCACTGTAGAGTTTAAAGCAGTGGTTCTCAACCTGGGGTGATTTTGCTCTCCAAGGCATATTTGGAAATGTCTGGTGGCATATTTAGTTATCAGAACTGGGGGAGCAGGGTGCTACTGGTATCTAGTGAGTAGAGACCAAGAATGCAGCTGCACAGGATTGTCCCCTCCCCACCACGACAACAAAGAGTTACCTGGCCCAAAATGTCAATAGTGTTTAGTTTGAGAAATTCTGGTTTAAAGTAAATTTAAACCACAGGGCTAAATTTTTAAATCTTGGCTGAAGTTATCATTAGAGTACTAAGGAATTTGGTGATTGGCTTAAAAGAGTCTTTTGTGTCTTATGACTCCAGGACTGTTATAGTCTAAGGTGCGGAGTCTGATCCAACAAGTTATTAAACTGTGTTCAGTGCAGAGTGAACTCAGAGCTTCATCAGATTTCATAGGTGTAAATTGGGTTATTGATTGGGAAAGAGTAAGATTCCAGGAATTGGAATCATGACATGGAACCATTTGAATGACTCCAGGTATTCTTAACCTGTGGTTTGTACTGAGCCTCCCTTGCCAGCAGAAGTAACCCCTCTTCCTTTGCGTGATCCCTAAAGATGCTGTAATGACTTCAGCTTGTTGAGTGATAGCTGTTGAGTGATAGCTCATTCCCACCACCTTCTGGCCTGTAGACCAGTAGCTAGAGTCAGATCCCAGGAAGTTCAAGGGGCCAACTTTATGATGAAAGACAAGTTTTATGCATCAAAAGAATTGCAATAATTTTACTAGTTTATGTTAGCAAAAACCTATGCAATTGATATGAAATCAAATTCAAAGAGATGCTGGACCAGGAAAGGAGGAACCTAATTTTAGTTTGGGCTGAATCTATTAATGTAGATTCATCTATGACAGATTTTAGATTTGGTTCTTGCTCAAGCAGCTAGGACTGGTTCTAATTGTCTGCTTGTTTGTTTGACTGACATGTGGATTCGGTGGTGACCTCCATTGAGTAAAGTTGAGATGGCAAACTTGGGGAGTTAAGAATGTTGAGGTGGACTTATTTTGTGCAGCTGGCTTCCTTACTCTGTAAGTACATCCCCCAAGATAGGTGTTCTCTACTACCTTTAAGAAAATACAACAGTGAGAGAAACGCTAGCATTCTTAAAAAGTACTCTAGTGGCTGTCTTCTCTGGCCTTGGCATGAATGTAAAAGATGCTGCTACAAAATGAGCTTTCTGAATGTAGTGGAATCCTGGAATGGCAGAGGCAAGTAACAACTTTTTTTTTTTTTTGGAGACAAAGTCTCGCTCTGTTGCCAAGCTGAAGTGCAGTGATGGGATCTCAGCTCAATGCAACCTCTGCCTCCCAGGTTCAAGCAATTCTCCTGCTTCAGCATCCCGAATAGCTGGGACTACAGGCACATGCCACCACGCCCAGCTAATTTTTGTATTTTTAGTAGAGATGGGGTTTCACCATGTTGGCCAGGATGGTCTCGATCTGTTGACCTTGTGATCTGCCTGCCTTGGCATCCCAAAGTTCTGGGATTACAGGCGTGAGCTAGCGTGCCCGACCGCAAGTAACAGAACGTAACCATCAGACACAAGATAGGCTTGCTTAATATACTATGCAAATTGATTAAGGGGTTCCTAGGACTGACGTGGAAGAGTAGCTCACTAAGGTCTTGATCTAGATACTGGAACTAAACAAATGAAAACAGAACACTTTAGGTCTAATGAATGTAGGATTGATTTTAGGTCTCCATAATGTCTAATACCTATAGCTTTATTACTTTACAGATCTAGAACTCCTTGAAGAAAAAAGAGGCAGCATACCTTCCTTTATGGAAGGACCTTGTGATAGTATCATGGGTAAGCACAATCAATTTTCTTCATAGCCTTCCCTAAAGAAAGGGGTCTTTTGTTATTTACAAGCATAGCTGTTCATCAGAAGGCAAGTACTCAAACCTTTCAGGAGTTATTGGAACCTGAGCTAATGATAATTCCCAGTGACTGAGGATACCATTGTGCTCCATGAGGCAGATGGGAGCTTATGGAAATCAGGCATGGAATGGAGCTTTGACTTGAAATTATTTCACAATCCATGAATTCGTACTGTGATTATATCTTGTTTCTTATTGCATGTTTGGAATAAATATGCTCAACAAATGGAAGAATCCCCAAATTAGTTCCCATATCCATGAGTTAATGAACTTTATGGTAGGAAGAGCCAAGTGTAACCCCCCCGAAGTTCTTTTTACCAATGCAGTCTTACATCCTGAATCTGGGATTAGTGCCATATTAAAGACTTGAAAGGTTCAGCCTGCTGACTCTTGTTTTACCTATGCAGAAGATAGATACCTTTTGGAGAATGATGATGTATTATCATAAGCTTCTTCTACCCCTCCAGTTGTATCTTTTTTTCCACATGTGGTCTCTTTTCTAGAAACAGAACCTGGCACTTGGTAGTTAACTATTCATCTATCAACTGCCTTACTGAATCTAATTAACAGAGAACATCAGAAATACCCAGCCATGCAGTACACTGTCATCATATTGCCTCCATGGTTAGGTCAGCATTTTGGCTCTGTAGGGATTTTGTTCATCTCACTATCCCACAGTACATCATCCTGGTCCCCTATAGTGATGACATCATGCTGATTGATAGGACATTATGATAGTGAACTAGTAGGCGGCTTAGATCCTTTGTAAAGATGCTAAAGACACAGCTGATGATGGGACATGAAGTCCATAAAAAATTGGAGGACTTGACACTTTAGTGAAGTTTCTGAGGTAACAGTATTTTGGGATATATTGGGATGTCCTTTCTGAAGTGGAAGATAAACTACTGCATCTTATATTCATTGCTACCAAAAAGAAGTACAGTAACTGGTGGGTCTCTCTGGGTTTGAAGTCAGGATATACTAAATTTTAAGTGTACTGCTCCAACCTCTTGACTCAACAATCCATAAAGACTGCCATCTGGTTGCTATGTGGAATTTGTGGCAGGCTCTGACAGGAGGAGAATCACAGTGAAGGATCCTTCATTTTAGAGCTAACTGTATCTTCTCTGAAAAAGCTACTGGCTTTGTTGTTATATGTGATAGAGAACAAATTTCTAAATACTGGATACCAGTGACATGAGCATGCATAGCAGTGTTACATCATCAAATAGAAGCCATATACCTGGGATTGGGCAAAATGGAAGTACTGAAAACACATGTACATTGAGGAAGCAAGAGGCTCTTTTTTTTAAATTTATTTATTTATTTATTTTTTAGAGTCAAAGTCTTGCTCTTGTCACCCAGGCTGGAGGGCAGTAGTGCGATCTCAGCTCACTGCAACCTCCGCCTGCCAGGTTCAAACTATTCTCCTGCCTTAGCCTCCCAAGTAGCTGGGATTACAGGCACATGCCACCACATCCGGCTAATTTTTGTACTTTTAGCAGAGACGGGGTTTCACC
Organism: Papio anubis; assembly: GCF_008728515.1. Lineage (NCBI taxonomy): Eukaryota > Metazoa > Chordata > Mammalia > Primates > Cercopithecidae > Papio > Papio anubis. Next base: position 69,563,500 of record NC_044987.1, on the reverse strand, counting down.
ATGTTGGCCAGGCTGGTTTCGAACTCCTGATCTCAGGTGATCCATCTCCCTTGGCCTCCCAAAGTGCTGAGATTATAGGTGTGAGCCACCTCGCCTGGCCACAAGAGGCTCTTTCTATACTGTGATTCCTTTCACAACCCCACACCCATGGTTTTATTCCTGGGCAGTCTGCTGTATTCTTGGTTAACAGATGGTTCTACATGATGTGTTGGCGCCTATCAGACTAAGAGCAGACTCTGGTAGAAATGGCCAGTTGCCTCCTAATACTATTTTTTCTCCTTTAGAAATAAAACTCTTGTTTTTTAGCAGGGCAATTGTCTAAGAGACTAAGAGACTCCCTTGCTGTTGGGTGTAGTCATGTGACAAGGCTTTGGCAAGTGATATGTAAGTGAAATTGTTCTTCCAGAAATTCTCCTTAAAATATTCTATACCTTCCTCCTTCTTCTCTTCCTTCTCCTTCTTCTCTCCCTCCTCCTTTCTTCTTCTTCTCCTCTTCTTCCTTTTCTTCTTTTTTTCTTTGTGCAGGGAGCATAGGGTCTTTCTCTGTTGCCCAGGCTGGAGTGCAGTGGAGCAATTGTGGCTCACTGCAGCCTTGACCTTGTAGGCTCAAGCAATTCTGCCACCTCAGCCTCCTGAGTAGCTGGGACCACAGGTGTGTGCCACCACACCCAGCTAATTTTTGTAGAGATGGGGTTTTGCCATGTTGCCCAGGCTGGACTGGAACTCCTGGGCTCAAGTGATCCTCCTGCCTCAGCCTCCCAAAGTGCTTGGGATTACAGGCATGAGCCACTGTGCCCAGCTTCCTTCCTTCCTTCTTGATTTCTACTTGAAACATGGATGTGATGTTTGGAGCTCCAGCAGACATATTAAACCATGAGAACCAGGGTCTAAACCTGTAGATGGTGGAGTGATGAACCTGAAGAAGCTGGATCTTTGAGACCTTAGATCTAACATTAATCCTGAATGTTGTCTTTGAGACATCTTTTATATGAAAGGAAATAAACTTTTATCTTGTTTAAGCTATTAATGTTTTAGGTTTTCTGTCATATACAGAGGAACATATTCCTAATGGAGACACTGAATGCTTAGATGGATAATGTGCCATTCTCTGAGATACAGAATGGAGGGAGAGAAGATACAGATTTTTAGAAATAATAGAAAAATCCCAGTTTGGTCATGATTCATTTGCTGTGTTTATAGAAATGCTTAATAGGGGGTACAAAGCGCATTGGGATTTTGAGAAATACTCTGTTTTATCTGTTAGGAGAAGGAAATGATTGTCTTCAGGAGATTGAAATGTTAAGGAAAACAGCTGGTAGTAAAGTGTATTGTAACCAGCCTCATAACTTGTTTGGACAGATAAACAATCTGTAATTCTTTTTGCAGGATAGGAAGTTTGCATTTGAGAAGAGTTGAGCAGAAAACACATGGCTTGGATTATCTGTGGTGTAGATGCTCCAAGGTGAACTTTGAGTTGCAGATAGGAAGTTAGAGATGGGAAAAAACCAGAAATTTGTGGAGAGGAGAGCATTGTACGCAGGGGACATGTTTAAACTGTATTTGGGAAGAAGAAATTTGTCACCTGTATTTCTGTAACAAGAAAGGCCTCATTGATTTTGAAGGCACAGGTTGCTGGAGAACTAAGGATTTTGGTATCTTCTCGTTTATTGACTTAGGGTTAGGGAATACATTGATAGGGACACATTGAATGAGTTTTAATGAGAAATTTATGTGTGTCATGTCCAGTTGCATTATGCAAGAGATACGAATTTCTCGTTTAAGGAAGATTAACATAATAGCCTTTGCTGTTTTTCTTTTCTTCCTTTTTTTTTTTTTTTTTTTTGAAACAGAGTCTCACTCTGTCGCCCAGGCTGGAGTGCAGTGGCCGGATCTCGGCTCACTGCAAGCTCCGCCTCCCGGGTTTACGCCATTTTCCTGCCTCAGCCTCCCAAGTACCTGGGACTACAGGGCCCGCCAGCTCGCCTGGCTAGTTTTTTTTGTTTTTTTTTAGTAGAGACGGGGTTTCACCGGGTTAGCCAGGATGATCTTGATTTCCTGACCTCGTGATCCGCCCGTCTCGGCCTCCTAAAGTGCTGGGATTACAGGCTTGAGCCACCACGTCCAGCCTTGTTTTTCAATCAATAACTTTCCTCCCTAGTTTAAAAAGGTTGTATTTTAAAAATCTATGCTAAAACTAAGCACTTGCTATGTACTAGTCTTATCTTCAATTGGAGGAAAATGTAAATATAACTTAAACATAGTGAAAGTGATAGTTAAGTCATAGTAGAGAATTGCGTTTTAAATTTTCAGTTGTCTTTTTATTCTGAAAGGATCAATGTTTTATAGATACTACCAATATATTAATGTTTTTAAAGCTGGTTCCAAGAAATTTGTCTGAAATTTTAATGTGGCCGTGTTTTCTCTGCTGAATTATTAAGGGAGGCTAAATATTCTGTGGTACAATGGTAATACATTTTTATAATACATTGATAGGCATAGATAATACTGCAGAAATTGCCAAAAAAACAGCTTCTTTTTTTTTCTCCCTTCTGTCCCTCCACCTATGTTCTTTCCTGCCCCTCGTCTCTGCCACCTCCTTCAACCCCTCCTTTGTTGTAAACTTACTTTCTCAGAATTATATAATAAGCATGTCTTCGTAAATTTTCAGTTTGTTTCATGATAACTGTAACTAGTTCAGAAAGAGGTTTCTCATTCTACATCATACAAAATAAAAGTGTTTATGAAGTAGCCAGGAGTTCTTTGCCAGCAGACGAGTTATTGAGGCTTAGTTTAAACTGGCATAATTTAAACTGGTGTAGTTTTCTTAACAAGGTAATCTGTCTTGGAGGAGATTTTGGTCTGCTTTTCAGATCAGCAATATTAGTGTTATGCCATCTAGTGGCAGATGTATGTATTTCACATTTTTTGTTGGTTTACCATGCCTAGAAGTTTAGAGCCAGGAGGGACCTAAGATCACTTTACAGGTGGGAGACCAAGGCTCAGAGAAGTTAGAGGATTTGCTTAAGGTCACCACTTAGTGACAGAGCTAAGATAAGCCTCAGGTCTCCTGATTACCAATGTAGTATTGTTTTCAAAACATGGCAGTGTTTTTTTTTGAGGACTCTGTTAGATTAGTTTGAGGATATCAACCATGGGAAAGTATTTATATTTTAGGTTTTTTTTTGTTTATTCATAATTACTGTTGATAGCTTTAATGTAGTGGTGTTTTAATAGGCCCTTGTACTCAGAAGATAAGGGAAATGGCTATCATATTTACCTTTGATAAAACACAGTTTTCTTTAAGTAGTTAAATAACTGCTTGTGAGAGAGGGTTGAGCTTGTTTTCCATTTGTTACAGTGAGAACAAATATTAATTATTGTGCCTTTGGGCTTGCCCTTGTATGATGTATTTTTTTCTCATAGAAAAGGAAATACTAGGAGAGAGGGCCCTAGGACTCAACTTCTCTGTTAGGGTCATACTCAGATTAAGTTTTGTGTTGAAAAAAAGAGTCAATTCTGACAGTGCCTTCTGGTCCCTCCTCACCCTATCCTGGCAACTAAAGGTTGCAGATCAGGCAAGCAGTAAGCTTCAAGGACAGAGAAGTTTTAAGCAATCTTAAAGACTGTTGGAATAAGGGTGAAGAATATTGCCCTGGGAAGAGGTTTAGAGCCAATTGACATCAGGACACCAGCTATTGGACTGGAGAAGTGTTTGAGTAGTAGACTGAGGATGACTTGGATTTGCATTTTTGTTTTGCCTCTGATGCTCCAGTGTTGCTTCTTTTATAATTTCTTTTCTGTTTAAACAGCTTCCTTCAGCCAATCTTCATTTGAATTGGTGTTTTCCTGTAGGTAAAATGTTTCTCTCTGGCTTCTTTCAAGACTTCTTTGTTTTTAATTTTCAGATGTTTAATTATAATGTATCTTAATGTAAATTTCTTTGAGTTTAGTCAGTATGAGATTCACTCAACTTTTTGAATATGTTTGGTGCTTCACCAAATTTGGGAGTGTTTTAGCCATTATTTCTTTGAATATTCTTTCAGTTCCCCTCTTCCTCTTCTCTTTTCTGGGACTCCAGTGATACGAATAATGAATCTTTTGTTATGGTCTATGGATCTCCTGTGGGTCCCCAATGTTCTTTTCTTTATATTTTAATTTATTTTCTCTCTGTTGTTCAGATTGGGTAAATTCTACTGATTTCACCTCAAGTTCACTGATTCTATGCTAGATGCCATTTTCACTCTACTATTGAAACCATCCTGTGAGATTTTAATTTTGGATATTTTATTTTTTAGTTTTATAATTTCTGTTTGATTTATAACATATTTCTGTGCTGATATTTCTATTTTTCATTTGTTTCAAGATAATTTATGATTTGATGTATTTTTAAGGTAGCTGCTTTAAAATCTTTACAGATAATTCTGACATCTGATTCGTGTCTGTGTTGGCATCAGTTAATTGTCTTTTTGTCATTCAAGTTGTGATCTTTTCTGGTTCTTGGTGTGATGGGTGCTTTTTTACTATATCCTGGACATTTTGGCTGTTATGTTAGTTTTTGTGTTTAGAGTTAGTGTGTAGACCATAGTCTAATTTTGTAGGCTGTTGTTCCAGTGGCAGTTTAATTTTCAGAGCCTTTCCAGTGTTATTTTGATTTTCTTGGTTATTTGGTTTTGTTTGTTTATTTAATGCTGGGGCCATTAAATAAAGCCTTTCTGTCACCTCAGGCAGCACTAGAGCTCCCACTGGTGCTGCCTGAGGTGGCCGAAAGCATTCCCCAGGCTGAGCTGTGTGATGTCTCTTGGTGGGGGAGGGTACTCTCAGGATACAGGGACAAAGAGGTTTTGCTGGACCGGGCTACTTTTTGTGGCACGATGTTCGCTATTGGTGCCATTTCACTGCCCTCATGTCACTGGGGAGTACATGAGAGATTCTGACTCATGAGGACAAAGAGGCTCCCTGGGCCAGACTGCTTGTTATGATCGAGTCCCTCTTACTGGTGTCCTCTGACTACCCCAGTGTTTCTGGATTGGGGAGGGAATTCTTAAGCCCATAGAAACAAAATGTCTGCCGAGGTCACTTGATACAGCGAGCTGCCTCTTGCTGGTACTGGCTGGACACCTCAGTATCTCTTGGTTGTATAGGAGAGCCTCAGGCCTGTGGGAACAAAGGCTTCCCAGGCCAGCCTGCTTATTGTGATGGGGTCTCTCTTGCTGGTGATGCCTACTTACCAGTATCTCTCTTTAGGGGAAGGGAGTCAGGGCCAGGAGTGAAGGAAAGTGCTTTCCCTGACTGCTTATTATCATTGTGGCTGTCTATCCCCTGCTCATGGTTCTGGGCTTTCCCTGTGTTGTTAGTGAAACTTCTGTTTGATCTGGGAGATGAGAGAGCCTACCTTGGCTGCCTTCTGTTGTTAGTTTGGGGACTGGGACACGCTAGGCCTGGGTTGGCTTCTTCTGTTTGGTAGAGATACGTAAGATGTCCTGCCATTGTCTTGTTCCTCCAATCCTAGGGTTACAAAACAGTTTACTTTCCTCTTACCACCTTTCAGAGTTCTCCTTTGGTTGCCTCATGTGTTATTTATAGGCTTATACTTAGTCGGGAAGAGCAAGAAGAAAGGAGTCTATACCATTGTGTCTGATCAGAGATTCATTAAAGAAAATCCTTTATTGAGATATAATTTACATACCATAAAGTTCATCCTTTTAAAATGTAAAATGCAGTGGTTTTAGTATATTCAAAGAGTTGTGCGACCATTTAACCACTATTTATTTATTTGTTTATTTATTTTAAACTTTATTTTAAGTTCTGGGATACATGTGCAGGACGCGCAGGTTTGTTACATAGGTAAACATGTGCCATGGTGATTTGCTGCACCTATCATCCTGTCACCTACATATTAAACCCCACATGCATTAGCTATTTATCCTAATACTCTCCCTCCCCGCTCCCACCTCCCCGCAACAGGCCCCAGTGTGTGTTGTTCCCCTCCCTATGTCCATGTGTTCTCATTGTTCAGCTTCCACATGGAAGTGGGAACATGCGACATCACCACTATTTACTTAAAATATTTCATCACCCCAAAGAAACCCTATTTCCATTAGCAGTCACTCCCTTTACCCCCTTAAGCCCTTGTTAGCCATGAATTTACTTTCTGTCTCTTTGAATTTGACTTTTCTGGGCATTTCCCATAAATGGACTCATACAATATGTAGCCTTTTGTGTTTGGTTTCTTTCAATTAGCATACGTTTTCAAGGATTATCCATGATATATAGCATGTATCAGTACCTCATTCTTTTTTTTTCTTTTCTTTTTTTTTTTGAGATGGAGTCTTGCTCTGTCTCCCAGGCTGGAGCGTAGTAGTGTGATCGTGGCTCACTGCAACCTCCGCCTCCTGGGTTCAAGCGATTCTCCTGCCTCAGCCCCCTGAGTAGCTGGGACTACAGGCACATGCCACCACACCCAGCTAATTTTTGTGTTTTTAGTGGAGATAGGGTTTTACCATGTTGCCCACGATGGTCTCGATCTCTTGACCTCGTGATCCACCTGCCTCGGCCTCCCAAAGTGTTGGGATTACAGGCATGAGCCACTGCAGCCAACTTTCATTGCTTTTTATGTTCAAACAATATTCGATTATATAGCTATACTCAGCTTTTTTTTTTTTTGAAGGATATTTTCTCTGGGTATAAAATGTTGGGTTGATTTTTTTTTTTTCCTTTCGGTATTTTAAAGATGTGGCTCCACTGTATTCTAGCTTGTACTGTTTATAATGAGAAGTCTGCTGTCCTTCTTATATTTGTTACTCCGCACAATGTATCTTTTTTCTCCAGCTGTTTTTAGATATTTATCTGCATATCTAAGTAATTTATTTTGATATGCCTTTGTGAGTTCTGTGTGTTCTTCGTGTCTGGGATTTGATGAGCTTCTATGATCAGTGTGTTTATAGTTTTCATCAAATTTGGAAAAGTCAAATTTCGTTAAATTTGGCCATTATTACTTCAGATATATCTCCATCTCCTCCATTCCATTCTGGGACTCCTGACTCCTGTTACATGCATATTAGGCTACTAGAAGTTGTTCCACAGCTCTGTTTTTGTTTTTTTGTCTTTTTCCCAGTCTGTTTCTCTGTTTCATTTTGGAAGTTTCTATCACTATAACTTCATTAACCTTTTTTTCCTTGTAGTGTCTAATTCATTAGCTATATCCAATATATTTTTTACATTTATATTCCTGAAAATATGTAACATAATGGTAATTTAGAATATCTTTATCTACTAATTAATACCTGCATCATTTTGGAGTCTATTTCTGTTGATTGATTTTTTTCCCTCTTTGTGGCATATACTTTTCTGCTTCTTTTCATGTCTAGTGATTTTTGTTTGCATGTTAGAGTTGTGAATTTTACTTTCTTGATTGCTGGCTATTTCTATGTTCCTGTAAATATTCTTGAACTTCATTCTGAGATGTAATTAAGTCACCTGGAAATAGTTTGATCTTTTTGAGGCTCGTTTTCCAGCTTTGTTAGGTAGGTCTACAGCAGCATTTTATCTAGGGTTAATTTTTCACACTGAGGCAATACCCTCTGGGTTCTCTGCCTGATGCCTAGTGAATTATGCAAGTTTTTTTCTTTTTTTTCCTTTTGGCTGTTGGGAACAAAAACAGTCCCTGGCCTTGTGTGATTTCTAGGGATTGTCGTTTCTGTTCCTTTCGTGTGCTTCATTCAGCCTTCTGCAGGTCTCTGAACTTCTTTCTCCCTGTTAATCTCTCTTCTCTTTGATACTCTGTGAACTCTAACTTCTTTGAGTTCCCTGGATTCCCAACTCAATTGCTTCAGTTTCACCAGGACTTCTGGATTTTCCTTGATTGGACTGCAGTTAGAAACTGCACCCCTTTCCCACCCCCCACCCCAGCTAAGCATCTAGATCCTGCATGGAAACTCTTACCAAGAAGTAAGCTGGGGACTTTATAGGGCTCATATAATTTGTTTTCTTTCTCTCTGGGTTCATTGTCCTCTATTGCCTGATGTCAGGTGTCTGAAAACCATTGTTTTGTAGATTTTGTTTTTTTAATTGTTGTAGGTTGGAGAGTAAATTCAGACCTTGTTACTTTACCTCGGATGAGGTAGAAGTCCCTAAGGTGATGATTTTGGACAATTTTTTTTTTTTTTGAGACGGAGTCTCACTCTGTCACCCAGGCTAGAGTGCAGTGGCATGATTGTGGCTCACTGCAAGCTCTACCTCCTGGGTTCACTCCATTCTCCTGCCTCAGCCTCCCGAGGAGCTGGGACTACAGACACCTGCCACCACACCCAGCTAATTTTTTTTTTAAATTTTTTTATTTTTAGTAGAGACTGGATTTCACTGTGTTAGCCAGGATGGTCTCAATCTCCTGACCTCGTGATCTGCCCGCCTCAGCCTCCCAAAGTGCTGGGATTACAGGCATGAGCCCCTGCGTCCGGCCAATTTTGGACTATTTTATTATGTAGCTAGTGGAAGAGTTACTGAATTATTTTGATCAGAGAAGTTAGTGTGAAGAAATTCGGTTTTGCAGAGCTTATTTCTGGACTGCCAGAAACTTGAACATGACTATGAGTGAAGTGAAATAGGAAGCAGGGAGATGATGAGGCTGCTGCTGTTATCCGGGGGAAGATAATGAGAGTTTGAACTACTACAATGATTGTGAATGATGCTGGGGGTGGGAACACATTCGATGCATATTTGGAGAAGGGACTTGATAAGACTTCCTTTTCTTAAATGTTGATGTACAACCATACAGTTTTTGCAGCATTCCAGACTGCCAACCATTCTTTCTTCATTGCTGTTAAAGACGACATTTTATTTAATTCAGTAAAATGACACAGTCTGAAGAATTGCATCAAAATGCTAGATCATATGTTTAGTTTTTATTTCAGTTTGTATTCATTTCTCAGTTTTTCTTAATCTTGACATTCTCTAAATTGCTGGATTTATACATTCTCAATGAACTGTGAATTTATAAGGATTAAAACTGTAGCAGCTATTTGTTTATTATTTTTAGTGACATACCTTGTTCATTATGTATTCTCGTCAACTTAAAAATGCATTTTTTTTTTTTGTTTTGAGACGAAGTCTCGTTCTAGCACCCAGTGATTATGTTTTTAGTAGAGACGGGGTTTCACCTTGTTGGCCAGGCTGGTCTCGAACTCCTGACCTCAAGTGATCCGCCTGCCTTGACCTCCCAAAGTGTTGGGATTACAGGCGTGAGTCAGTAAAAATGCATTCTTTTTCACTTCTGTAAAAGCCTATGAGCTCTTTGCTAAGTTTAAGTCTGGGAAAAATAGCTTGTGTGTTCCAAATAAACCTTTTGAATAATAGGAGATTGTACTGGATAATCAGAAACTCACATTACATTCCTACCTAAATTTTTAAATAACCACAAAAAAGGCTTATGTCAGTTGAAATAAACAGACTTCTCTCATTAAATGCTAAATGGATCAAATATGAAAGCCTTTTGTAGAATGATTTCCTGCATGCTTTCTTTTCAGTGAATGAACAGCTTTTATTTTCGTTATCTTTTGAAAGTTGGTCTATACTGGCACAATTAGATCTACTTATTTTGGTGAACTTTGATTTTCCGGCTGTCTTGGCATTATAACACAGGTCTTCTAGAGAACATGAAAATAATATTTAAAAAAAATACATTTGCTCAAAAGCAGATTTTCCAAATCACAAATGGGAAACTTGGGACTTGCAAGTTGAATATGGCTTTCATCTTAGTTCTGTCTTTGAACAAATTTCTTTAGATCAGCTTCTATTGTATTAAAATGAGTAAATCAATACATGTACCCAAAAGTCTGATTTTCTAGTGTTGTGCTTTTGCTTTTACTTTATCCATTTCTTCTGAGATGATATTCTTTTTTTTTTTTTTTTTTTTTTGAGACGGAGTCTTGCGCTGTCGCCCAGGCTGGAGTGCAGTGGCCGGATCTCAGCTCACTGCAAGCTCCGCTTCCCGGGTTCACGCCATTCTCCGGCCTCAGCCTCCCGAGTAGCTGGGACTACAGGCGCTGCCACCTCGCCCGGCTATTTTTTGTATTTCTTAGTAGAGACGGGGTTTCACCGTGTTAGCCAGGATGGTCTCGATCTCCTGACCTCGTGATCCGCCCATCTCGGCCTCCCAAAGTGCTGGGATTACAGGCTTGAGCCACCGCGCCCGGCCCTGAGATGATATTCTTAATGAAGGGGAGGGAAGAACAGGTGCCAGGTTACAATGCTGAAGTTCCAAGCAGATTGTTCTGGGATAGAATGGAATAGAAGCACTGGTGCCAATGTCAGTAATGTGTATATAGCATGTTTTGACTAAGACTTTTATCCTGAGGAAATTTTGATTATTATTGGGAAATTATAATTGGACTTAGGCCAACATTGATGAATTCTTTGGGGAGATATTTTCTGGAGGAACTCCTTAAGCAATATTTTAATATAGCATAATTAATTTCCATTTTCTCCATTTTTGTTTTTATTCTACTGCAATTGTTTTTATTGAGAATTTGTCAGTATATATCAGACTGTTAATTTAAAATGGTTGCATTTTGTAGTATGTATCTGTAACTAAAAGAGAGTAAGTTAATTAAATAAAAAATGGATATAAATACACTGGGTAACTGTCATAGGATCCAAAAAATGCATGTATTGAACTGACTAAAGAAATTTAACAGGGATAAAACTTGAGTCTGAAAAATCTTTTGTACAGGTACACAACAGCATTAAACATGTTTTAAAAAGGGATTTACATGTTTCATTCAAAAATAACTCCAGTAAATCAAGAGTCCTGTGGCCACCAGGAGACCTTATGTAACACCATTCTTCATTGTTAATAACATAGTTGTCTAGAACAGTAATAGTTTTCTTCTCTACACTGTATTGTTCAGAACAGCTCAGTAATCTCAACTATTATGTTCAGGTTGGAGTGCTATTCTGAGAATGCACGTACTCATACTGGTATGTATTTTACATCCACATTAACTTAAATTCTTCCTCACAAGAGCTCTAAGAGGTAATAGTATCTTCATTTTTTGTATAGGGAAAAATGAAGCACAGAGAAGTAATGTAATTTTCCCAGGGTAAAGTAAAGGTGAAACTGGACTAGAGTATAGGTAACGTGGATCCTGAGTCCATGTCCTTAACCCTGTTTCATATGTATATAAAACCTCACATGATAGGTCACAATCAAAACGCAGATAAATGTTAATTTCTCAGTTTTGACAACTCCTGGGCTCAAGCAGTCTTCCTGCCTCAGACTCCCAAATTGCTGGGATTACAATAGCATGCCCCTATGCCTGACCAACATCCTGCTTTTAATTCCTTTGGAAATATACCCAGAAGTGGGATTGTTGGAACATATGATAGTTCTATTTTTAATTTTTTGAGAAGCCTTCATACTCCATACCTCCATATTCCATATTTTCCATAGTAGGCCCGCCATTTGACATTCCTACCAACAGTGCACAAGGGTTCCAATCGAGTCTCGAGTAGCTGGGACTGCAGGTTTGTACCACCATTTGCAGCTAATTTTTGTAGAGATGGGGTCTCAATATGTTGCCCAGGTTGGTCTTAAACTTCTTACCTCCTCACTCCTGGGCCTCCTAAATCCCTGGGATTACAGGTGTGAGCCAGTGCACCTTGCTTTACTTTTTGCTTAAAATTTTCTGACTAAAACTCCTTTTTATAGACAGACATACTTTGTTTTATTCTTTGCTTATTATTTATTATTGTTTATTTTGCCTGACAGATATTGTGGGTGGTTTTTTTTTTTTTAAAAACAAATTGAAGATTTGTGGCAACCCAATGTTGAACAAGTCTGTCAGCTCCATTTTGCCAACAGCTTGGGCTCACTTTGTGTCTCTGTGTCGCATTTTGGTAATTCTCGCCAGTTTTCAAGCTTTTCCATTATGTGTATTTTGGTGATACATGATCAGTGATCTTTGATATTAGTGTTTTGTTTTGGCATGTCATGAACTACCATGAAAGGTGGCAAATTTAATCCATAAATGAATTATGTATTCTGACTGTACCACTGACCAGCCATTCCATCATCTCTCTTCCTCTCCTCAGGCCTCTCTATTCCCTGAGGCCAGTATTGAAATTAGGTTAGTTGATGACTTTACAATGGCCTTTAAGTGGTCAAGTGAAAGGAAGAGTTGCATGTCTCTCACTTCAAATCAAAATCTAGAAATGATTACATTTAGTGAGGAAGACATGTCAAAAGCCAAGATAAGCCAAAAGCTAGGCCTCTTGTACCAAACAGCCAAGTTGTGAATGCAAATGATAAGAAAATGAGACAGCATTATTACTGATGTGGAGTCTGAGTGGCTTGGATAGATGAAATTAGCCACAACATTTTCTTAAGACAAAGCCTAATCCTGAGCACAAGGCCCTAACTCTCTTCAATTCTGTGTAGGCTGAGAAAGTTGAGAAAGTTGCAAAAGAAGTTTGAAGCTGGAGGTTGGCTCATGAGGTTTAAGGAAAGAAGCTGTCTCTATAATGTGAAAGTGCAAGGTGAAGCAGCAAGTGCTTATGTAGAAGCTGCTGGAAGTTATGCAGAAGATCTAGCTAAGATGATGAGGGCAGCCACACTACAACCACAATGTAGACGAAACAGGCTCTATTGGAAGAAGATGCCATCTAGAGTTTTCATAGCTGGAAAGCAGAAGTAAATGGTTGACTTCAAAGCTTCAAAGAACAGGCTTACTGTCTTTTTAGCAGCTAATTCTACTGGTGACTTCAAATTAAAACTATTTCTCATTTACCATTCTGAAAATTCCAGTGCTTTTAAGAATTATGCTAAATCTACTGTCTGCTCTGTAAATGGAACAACAATGCCTGGATGACAGCACATCTATTTATACCATGGTTTATTGAATATTTTAAGTGCACTGTTGAGACCTACTGCTCATAAAAATATTCCTCTCAAAATATTACTGCTTATTGACAGTGCACCTGGTAATATAAGAGCTCTGATGGACGTGTATAGGGAGATTAATGTTGTTTTCATGTCTGCTAACACAGCATCTATTCTGCAGCCCATGGATCAAGAGTCATTTTGACTTTCAAGTTTTACTATTTAAGAAATACATTTCATAAGCCTGTAACTGCCATAGATAGTGATTCCTCTGATTGAATCTGGGCAAATTAAATTGAAAGCCTTGTGGAAAGGATTCACCAATCTAGATGCCATTATAACATTCATAATTCATGGGAGGAGGTAAAAATATGAACCTATTAACCAGGAGCTTAGAAGAAGTTGATTCCAACCCTTATGGATGACCTTGAGGGATTCTAGACTTTAGTGGGGAAAGGAACTGTAGATGTGGTAGAAATAGCAAAATAACTAGCATTAGAAGTGGAGCCTGAAGATGTGACTGAATTGCTACAATCTCACGATAAAACCTTTAACAGATGAAGATTTGCTTCTTATGGATAAGCAAAGAAAGTGGTTTATTGAAATGGAATCTACTTTTGGAGAAGATGCTGTGAATTTTGTTGAAATGACAAAGGATTAGGATATTACATCAATTTAGTTGATAAAGCAGCAGCAGGGTTTGAGAGGAATGATTTCAATTTTTGAGAGAAGTTGTGCTGTGGGTAAAATGCCATCAAACAGCATTGCATGCTATGGATAAATTTTTTGTGAAGGAAAGTGTCAATCGATATGGCAAACTTCACTGTTGTCTTATTTTCAGTAATTGCCGCAGCCATCACCCTGATCAGTTAGCAGCCATCAACATCGAAGCAAGACATTCTACCAGCAAAAAGATTACAACTTGCTAAAGCCTCAGATGATTGTTAGCAGTTTTTAGCAATAAAGCATTTTTAAATTAAATAAAGCATGTACATATTTTAGACATAATGCTGTTGCACACTTAATAGACTACAGTATAGTGTAAACATAACTTTTATATGCATTGAGAAACCAAAAGATTTATGTGACTCACATTATTGCAATATTCACTTTATTGCTGTGGACTGGAACCAAACCTGCAGTATCTCCCAAGTATGACTGTAATTGTTTCCAGGTCCTCTATTACTTTGAAAGAACTTGCCATCAATCAAAGTGCCTCTTACAGTAGTGTGGTCTCATTTAGGTTCTTTTCTTATGAGGAATACACACCAATTCTAGCTTCATGTAAAAGGAAGAAGTATTGTCAGAATGCCTCAGACATTTGCTGACAGATGCTACAGTGCTGCCACAGTTTACTAGAGGTAGAATCTGGAAAAGAGTATTTTTTCAGGAAAAGTGAGATGAGGATAAAGATTTGTAAATAAAGATGTTTATTGTATTATTTATAATAGTGAGAAACTAGAAAATGTATGTTCAACAACATCAAAGGCCCTTTGTAAAATATCAGGTAATAAGCCCGTATATAAAGTTAGGTTTAGTGTGGTATTCATTCTGTAGGAAAAAAATAGGTATTTATGCAAGGAAACCTAGGAATAAATGGATAGTCCAAAATGTTGATAATAATTGTCTCCATGTGTGGGGTTATGGGTGATTTCTTCTTTATATTTTTATGTATTTAAAATTCTTTCTGCACTTAACATTACTTTTATAATTAGTAAGAGTTAATGTGATTGGGCTGGGTGCGGTGGCTTACACTATAATCCTAGCACTTTGGGATTCTGAGGTGGGTGGATTGCTTGAGTCCAGAAGTTCAAGACCAACTTGGGCAATGTGGCGAAACCCTGTCTCTACAAAAAAATACGAAAATTAGCTGGTTGTGGTGGTCTGCACCTGTAGTCCCAGCTACTTGGAGGCTGAGGTAGGAGGATCGCTTGAGTCTGGGAAGTCAAGGCTGTAGTGAGCCATGATTGTGCCACTGTACTCCAGTCTGGGCAACAGAGTGAGACCCTGTCCAAAAAAAAAATTAATATGATAAATATTTCTTGAACCTAAAATACATTAGGTATGGCCTTCAGAGTTGAATAAACAATATAGGGACATGGTTAAACATGATAGAATAAGTACATTAATTTATCTCTTTAAAAAGAAGGGAGGAATAAACTTAACAATTTCGGTCAGTACCAATGAATTTATTAAAGTAAACATTTTGCTCAGTATAGACTATATGCCAGGAATTCAGTGTGCCAGGTGCTTGAGGAAACAAGTTGGTTACTGAAAGAAAGCAAGCTTGCTGTCATTTCTTCCAGATAGTTTTATGTGGTCTTTCTATCACTGATTGAGTTTACCATAACATAACTGAAATTATCGGTTCATTTGTTTGTTTCCCTGAATTGATTATGAGTTCCTTTAGGATAGGGACTATGTCTTTTTCATTTGTGTACCTCCAGCACCTAGCAATTTGTTTCATTAACTCTGCTTGGGATGTTGTAAGTGATGATGCTTGAGGTAGATTTTGAAGAATGAGTGCCTATGATAAAAAGTTGGTTTAGTCTTAACAAAATCCTTCATTCCCCTATAACAAGAGACAGATAAGTTACTGTACTGTAGCAATTATTAATTTTGATTGAGAATATTTTTATTTTGTCTTTTTCAAATGGATTTTGATTAGACCTCGTTTCAGAATACAGTTCTGAGTTGGTCAGTAAAGTGAATGTCACTTTCCATTTATATTTTAAACATAGAAATTTGGCCGTAAATTGGTTGCAGTTTAGGTGAGGGGCAAGGGAGAAAGCTGCATTCATAGAGATGAGGTTGAGAAATCATAGTGGATGATTTTTAAAGTATATTAACAAAATGAATTTGTTGTGCAGACTTCCTCAAGTTAGATATACAAAACAAATAATCAGAATATTGTTGCCTTCATTTCATATGAACTAGGACAACATGTAGAATATGCAAGCAACATGAAGATCTTAAAAAACTATAGCAAGAATTAGTTTAGATTTAACATGTACCTTCCATTCCCAATTTACTCACAAATTACACCCCCAAAGTTCAATGATAAGTTGATTCCTTCTTCGTTGTCACAGGATAATTTTATAACAATAGTGATAGACATCTGTGGTTTTCAACCCAGGGAACATTTGGTAACGTCTGGGCACATTTTTCGTTGTAACAACTTGCTGGTGGTAGGGGGTGCTACTGGAATCTAGGAATTGAGACTAGGAATACTGCTAAACATCCTACAATGCACAGGACAATCCCCATCCCTGCAAAGAAGTATCCATCCCCAAATGTCAGTAGTGCTGATGTTGGGAAATCCTGCCTAAACAATGGTCAGGTTCCCAGGCCAGCCTCAAAAACTTTAACCAGTAGCAGTACTTATAGCCCATAACTGAAACTTAGTGCTAGTGGTGCCATTTCATTTGTTACTTAAAATTATTTCATCTCCATAGAAAAGTTCTTCTTAAATTTCAATTTGGGATTAATTTCCTTATGGGGCACAAAGGGCGGTTACTCCCATAATGTGGTAGAGACTCTAGATTTCAGTGCCTCTGGCTAGTGTTTTTTAGCTTTTCATATGTATCAGTCAATCTTATAGAACAGTGGCTGGGTGCGGTGGCTCACACCTGTAATCCCAGCACTTTTGGAGGCCAGGGCAGGTGGACCACTTGAGGTCAGGAGTTCAAGACCAGTCTGGCCAACATAGTGAAACCCCGTCTCTACTAAAAATACAAAAATTAGCTGGGCATGGTGGTGGGTGCCTGTAATCCTAGCTACTCGGGAGGCTAAGCCAGGAGAATCGCTTGAACTCAGGAGGCGGAGGTTTCAGTGAGCCAAGATCATACGACTGCACTCCAGCCTAGGCAACAGAGCAAGACTCTGCCTCAAAAAAAAAAAAAAAAAAAAAAAAAAGGTTCATAGACTAGAGATTGCCTTTTATTTCAGTACAGTTATCCCTGGGTATTTGCGGGGGATTTGTTCCAGAACCCTTATATAAAATGGTGTGGTATTTGCATATAACCTATGCATATTTTCCTATATACTCTAAATAATTTCTTGATTACTTATAATACCTAATACAATGAATATGGTGTGGAAATATTTGTTATACTGTATTTTTAAGATTTGCGTTTTTAAATTGTTGCATTGTTAATTTTATTTTTTTTCATCCCAAATATTTTCATTTCATGGTTGGGTGTCTCCTGCAGATGCAAAACCCATGGATATGGAGGTCCAACTGCGTAATTTCTAGATGATGCATACTTACATGTTTTTAAAACTTGAAAATGTTTAATCAGTTTACCAAATACTCATTTAGAAATAAGTAAGCGTAGAATGAGTATTTGTGTTTTTTAGTATCCCATAACTGATTCACTTTGGTTTTATTAACAGGGTCAGGAGAAGGTCTAGGGAAAATAATCCAGAGATTTCCACAGAAGGACTGGGATGATACACCTTTTCCACAGGGAATTGAGTTGGTAAGTGGTTGTTGTATTTTTGCATGTTTATAATGTTATTTTTCTTTTTTGTCACATTGATTTTTACATTTATGTTACATTTGCTGTTAAGTAATTTGATAATTTAATTGTAAGTATTACAGTACTAGAAATAATTATCTTCCCTCCTAGTCCCTCAAGTACAGTCATCTTTGAATATATTAATTCTAGAATGCCTATTTTGCTGTTCTTTTTCTCATTTAAATTTGTAATATTAAAGATGAAATTGATGATTTTCATATACTCAGAAGCAGAAAAATTCCACTGATTCTTTAGTAAAAGTCTTAGCCCAGTAACTTCAGGGATACACATATATATATATATATTTTTTTTTCCTGAAAATGTCCAGGTTATTGTCTTAGTAAAAATGAAACAAAAAAACACAGACAAATAAAATACCAAAAGTTTGTTTAATGTTAACCAGTCATGGTTTGAATTTGATCTTAAAATCACAAATTAGATTTCTTTTGTTTTTAGCTACAAGGTCTGAAGGTTATTTTATAATAGTGCAGTTCAACTCCTTTTGTTGTTGTTGTTGTGGTTAGCCATTTTAAAGGAATTTATTAATTGAACATAATTTATGCTGCCCAAGATATTCTGTCTGGTGGTGGATCCATGGTAGTAAAAATGAGGGACTAGAAAGGTGATTACTAAAGTACTTTGCAATATATGTCTATGAAGTTTGGTTCTCCGAATTTACTGGGGTGTGTGTGTGTGTACTTATTTATATTGTGTTTATGGATGCGCACACACATACACACATAGAAGCAGTGTCTTCAAGGCAGTCCTGTTGAGAGGCCATTTGGTGTAATATGATACTTAAGAGTGCAGGCTGTGGAGCAGAGTGCCTAGGTTAAAATCTCAGCTGCATGGTATGACTTTTGACAAGTTACTCAACTACTTTGAGCCAGCAGAATACTTATCCATAAAATGAGAATAATTGTTATATCAATCTCATAGGTTGTTGTAAAGATAAAGTGGAAAAAATACACATAAAATGCTTAGAACATTGTCTTCCATAAATGAGTTGTCCAGTTGTTTAATTAGTATTGTTGCTGTTTGTTCAGCATCTCTCAGCACCTTACCCACAGGAACAATTGTTCATTCTCTTGTTGGCATGGATCGGAAATATCTATTAGATATTTTGTATTGAAAATTTGAAATTTTCTCATCCTAGCTAATAACTGTCCAATTTTGCTTCACTGAAAATTAAAGATACGTTGCTAAGTCCTTAGTTTTGATTGTTACAACTCAGCCATGTAGAGAAAACTGAGGGTTCTGTAGGCCTACAGAGGGGATAAATCTTGAATTTTGGCATTAAAAATGGGGAAGGAATGTGAGGATCCAAGAAAATGGCTTTTTGGAGAGCCCTTTGTATTCCTTTCTCTTTTTCCCCATATGCGTGCAAATACCAGTACTTGGCCTTACAGTGTGAATAACCAAGCATTTGTTCTATAAAAGCTTTTAAACCCTGTTTCAATGTCCCTTTTAGTGTATTGAGGGGAAATTTTTGGTGCTGGGGACCTGTTAGAACTTTTTGTGGGTTCCTACCTCCATTCACATCAAAGTGTGGAGAGAGATAAACTATACCAATTTAACAGTATGAGCAGTGATTCACCTTCATAAGTTTCAAGAACAGCAGACATCATAGAGGGAGAGAGAAATCATGGATTGGCATAGCTATTTAGCTAGGACAGAGAAAGGATAATGTTGTTTTGAAAGCCAAGAGAATAGATACCTATGATGCCTCTCTTGTTTCTCCAGTAGCAAGGGAGAGAAACATACTGGTTTTACTACTTAGTAAATGGATATTTTCTCTTTGTGTGACAGACACTGCCATGTTCAAGTGTTATAAATGTCTCTCCAATAAGTGGAGTCTTGTGCTGCTAGAATAGTGAAATGGAGGTGCTTAAGAGGTAGACAGAACTTTTCCTCCCTAAGATTTTCCTGGATGACATCTTGGCATATTCTTAACATAGCATTTCAAGATTCATTGGACTAGATTAATATTTAAAGAGTAATCTGTTGGATTATGTCAGAAATTTTCTTTTTCCTTTTTCCGTAATGGATCACAGTTTCAATTCTTTAATGTCTATAATGTTGTCAAATACAAAATAAATTTATCTTTTTTTTTTTTTTTTTTAAGACGGAGTCTCGCTCTGTCGCCCAGGCTGGAGTGCAGTGGCAGGATCTCAGCTCACTGCAAGCTCCGCCTCCCGGGTTTAAGCCATTCTCCTGCCTCAGCCTCCCGAGTAGCTGGGACTACAGGCGCCCACCACCTCGCCCGGCTAGTTTTTTTGTATTTTTTAGTAGAGACGGAGTTTCACCGGGTTAGCCAGGATGAACTTGATTCCTGACCTCGTGACCCGCCTGTCTCGGCCTCCCAAAGTGCTGGGATTACAGGCTTGAGCCACTGCGCCCGGCCATAAATTTATCTTATATCTATCAAAGTACATTTTTTTTCTGTCTCTCAACTTTTCCTATTTTTAATATCTCACAAAAATATACAATTATCAAGAACAGGAAATTAACACTAGTACAATATTGCTAACTAGACTGTCTACCTTACTCAAACTTTTTCTATCAAAGTACATTTTTAAAACAGAATAAATCACTATTAATTTTTTGTCTAGTCTTTATTGCCGTATTTTTGCATATGTTTAGAGAGTGTGAATAGTCTGTATATGAACAGCAATAACTTGAATAATTGTGATGCCTTATGTGATCTTGAGTAACCCTGTGGCTTCAAGACCAAAGATACATGTACTACAATTTTAGTCTAATTGAAGGTGATCTGGCTTAGTCCTTAAGTGGTTTGTTGTTTCTGGTGTAGTCATGACCCTTTTCTGATGATTTATGGGAAAAATTCTTACCCCTTCCACAATGGTGGAACAACGTTAGCATATAACATTCATGTTTATATCTGACAGTTGTATAGGGTTAATAAATTATGATGAACTCACGTACATAATGGTAGTAGTATATTAATTCACAAATAAGTAAACAGAGGCTTAGAAAGTTTAGATAACTTTACTGAGATCTAACAGCTGGGATACAGCAGAGCTAGGGTTCAAACCCTGATCTTCTGACTCTTAGTGTCAGCCAAGATCTGAGAGATTTCTGGGAGTGACACTTTTAGCTATGGTTAGCATTTTAGTGTAAATGGTTAGTATTTTAGTATAAATGCAGAATCTGAAAACAGAATTCCATGATTTGGAAGAACTAAGGTTGAGAAATGTTAAGAGAAGGCTGTGTTATTGAATAGGGACCAGCTTTATTATTTATTTTATCTGAGAACACACATGGGTTCAGAATATAATATTATATTCAAATTATTTTCTATTGCCACTTCTCCTTCCCAGGGAGTTCTAAATGTATTAAAATTCTAAATGAAAAATAGATATGTTCAGCCTTACAACTGGTGGAAAAGGATTTTAGGCATTCATTCACTAATTAATCAAATTCCAAATTTAATTTAGAAGATGCCGAATTTCTTTTTCCATTTTTACATAAAGAAATTGCCTTCTGTTTTTCTATTGAAAAATGGTGAACTTTAATTTGGATGGATTTTAAAAATAGAAATATGAAAGTAAGCTAAACTGAACATAATGACTACTTTTCTAGTTCTGGGATATTTTTCTTTCTCTTGTGCTTTTTAGGCATACATGAAAACCACAGACAGTCATATAAATAAAGTCGCAGTTAATTTTAGTAACAGCATTTCAAAGAAAATTAAATTGGTTTTCAGAGGCATTCTATAGTTAACAATCTATTCCTGATTATAGGAACAATATTTTTATTGGCTAGATCAGAGACATTTAAACAGCTTAAAGAATTAAAGCAAAATAGTATTGTTTTGACCTTAGCTCCTTTTTTTTTTTTTTTTAGACAGAGTTTCACTCTTGTTGCCCAGGCTGGAGTGCAGCGGCACAATCTTGGCTCACTGCAGCTTCCGCCTCCCAGGTTCAAGCAATTCTCCTGCCTCAGCCTCCCAAGTAGCTGGGATTACAGGCGTGTGCCACCACACCTGGCTAATTTTGTATTTTTAGTAGAGACACGGTTTCACCATGCTGGTCAGGCTGGTCTCGAACTCCTGACCTCAGGTGATCCCCCTGCCTTGGCCACCCAAAGTGCTGGGATTAAGGGTGTGAACCAACACACCCAGCCTACCTTAGCTCCTTTTTAAGATGCCTTGTCTTAGGAGTGCATCTTTTTATATCATGATTCAGAAAATATGCCACAATCTCAATAGGGCATGCCTGTACTAAGATTTTTGTTAGACGTGCCTGATTTTTTTAGAATACTGAAGTACTGTGATAAATAAATTTTGTGTCTTGAAAAAGAGAAGCATTCAGTTAGAATATCTAACTTTAATATTCTTAGGAAATTAGTTCTGTTATTTAAATTATACACTAGCGATTCGACTACCTGCAATATGAATTAGGTCTTCTGTAAATGTAGATTGAGGAGAAGAGAGGAAAAAGAGCTTGTATTCCACATTGTGCAGGTGTAACATAGGAAAAGTGACTTTAATATGGGATGTTATTTGAGGGCAGAGAGGTAAATATAAGTACCATGTAATGCTTTAATTCTTTAAGCTGTTTATAATGCAATACATGCAATAAATGGGTAACAATCATCCATTTGACGTAGATATAAATACTATGTCAAATGGTTAGGAAACTGAGTGTAGAAAAGATGGAAGAGACTTTTCCTTTTTGTAGAAGAATATGCTTGAAAGGAGAATGAGATGACAGAATCAGGGTTCACAAACATTTTAAAAGGCAGGAGTTATGGGATGTTTAAGAAAATGAAATATAATAAGTAAAACTTTAAGTTCTTGCATGTGAGTATATAAAGCTAGATTTATAAGTAATCATATCTAGCTAGAGAGGCTTGAGAAATACAAGAAGACAGATTTTAAAAAGTTTATAAAAGGTATGTATGGTAGATACTATAGAAAGCATCTGAAGCCTCTGTGCTGAGGTAGGATGCAAGATAAAATACTCAGTTTTAAAGATGGTCCAAAGCTTGGTGTAAACGGTGTGTGGAAGGACTCTAGATTTAGCATAGAGTTGAGGCTGAAAACTTAAGAATACTGCTATGAAGTATGAAGACATGGCTTTTAAAACACACTAAGAACTATAAAAAGGATTTTAAAAGTTATGTTCACAACAAAGCAAGTGGATATAAATGGGGGTTAAGCCAGAAAATGGTGGTTTGAGCTCATATTTTTGGTACCCACTTCCAGACTGTTGTTTCTTTGAAGTAATAAAACCACAGGGCAGGGTACCTGATGAAGTCTGGAAGGTACATTTGAGGTAGTAGATTCTTTTATCATCTCTGAGGAAGAGATCAGTTAATCTTAGTGTTATGGTTCTAATACACTTCTCCATACTCACTACAATGGTTTGTTTATCCTGTACTAGAACTAGTGTCTCTCAATTCTGCTTATTTTGCCAGTGCATTGATACCCTCAGTTATGCTAGAAAATCTTTCCCCTACAGTCACATACTTCACTACTGCTCTCAGAACCACTTTAGACAAAATTTTCTTGTCATGCTAGGGTTCTGCTCTACCTGATGCTTTAAGACAAAAGAGAACTTCCTGAGGAAGATGTAGAGCTACATAGGCCTCATCCACTACGTCTGTGTATTGTTTGCAGACAGCCTGGACTTCATTACATGGTACCATACTGCTACTCATCTCTCATGTGCTTGTCTGTCATATCACCCTTATGGCTTATTCTGTACTTCTTAAGTTCCAGTTCCTTTTTGCTACTATTCTATTTCTATTCATCCTATTTCCATTGTACCTATAATTTTAGCAAAAAAAAAAAAAAAAAAAATTTCTTGACTTTATGTTTTAGCTACTATCCTATTTCTTCTTTATTATAAAATGTTTTCAGTGACTCTTGATTTGCTGTCCCAATTTCTCTAAGAGACTAATGTGGTTCAGTAGAAAGAATACGGGATTTGAAACTTAAAAGCCTTGAGCGAAGTTAATTTACTCTCTCTGATAATAGTATTTTTCCTACAGGATGTTATTAGGTGATCATCTGTTAATATTTTAATATTTGTAATGTTACAATTTCTTGTTTACTCTCATTTCATGCCTCTATCTCACCCACATTTCAGGGTGAGGTCAAGAGTTTGAGACCAGCTTGGCCAACATGGCGAAACCCCATCTCTACTAAAAAATACAAAAATTAGCTGGGTGCAGTGGCAGGTGCCTGTAATCCCAGCTACTTGGGAGGCTGAGACAGGAGAATCCCTTGAACCAGCGAGGTGGAGGTTGCAGTGAGCTGAGATGCGCCATTGTGCTCCACCCTGGGAGACACAGCAAGACTCCATCTCAAAAAAAAAAAAAAAAAAAAAAAAAATTATTGAAACAAACAATAGTGAAAACACAGCATACCAAAGTCTATGGGATATAGTGAAAATAGTATTAAGAGGGAAGTTTGTAGCTATAGGTGCCTACATCAAAAAAGAAGAAAAACTTCACATAAACAACCTAATGATGCATCTTAACTAGAAAGGCAAGAGCTAACCAAACCCAAGATTAGGAGAAGAAAAGAAACTAATAAAGGTCAGAGCAGAAATAAATTGAAATTAAGAAAACAATACAAAAGATCAACAAAGCAAAAAGTTGGTTTTTTGAAATGATAAACAAAATTGACAAACCTTTAGCCCGAGTAAGAAAAAAATAAAGACCCAAATAAATAAAAACAGAGATTAAAAATAAGATATTACAACCGATACTGCAGGTATTCAGAGGACCATTAGTGACTACTATAACCAACTATATGCCAATAAATTGGAAAACCTGGAAGAAATGGATGAATTCCCAGAGATTTACAACCTACCAAGATCGAGCAATGAAGAAATCCAAAACCTGAACAGACCAATAGCAAGTAACAAAATCAAAGCCATAATAAAAAGTCTCCCAGCAAAAGAAAGCCCAGGACCCAGTGGCTTGACTGCTGATTTCTATTAATATCAAGCTTTTAAAGAAGAACTAATTCAATTTCTACTCAAACTATTCCAAAAAATTGAGGAGAAGGGAATACTTTCAAACCTTATTCTATGAGACTAGTATTACTGTGATACCAAAACCAGGCAAAGACATAGCAAAAAAGAAAACCATAGGCCAACTTCCCTGATGAACATTGATGCAGAAATCCTCTATAAAATTTTAGCAAACCAATTTTAACAACATGTTTAAAAGATCCTTCATCATGACCAAGTAGGATTTATCTCAGGGATGCAAGGATGGTTCAAGACACACACACTAATCAACGTGATACATTTTATCAATAGAATGTACAAAAACCATGTGATCATTTTAATTGATGCTGAAAAAGCATCTGATAAAATTCAGCATCCCTTTATGATAAAAACCATTTAAAAACTGGGTATAGAAGGAACATACCTTAACACAATAAAAGCTATATACAACAGAGTCACAGCTAATATCATTCTGAATGGGGAAAAACTGAAAGCCTTTCCTCCAATATCTAGAAGATGACAAGGATGCCCACTTTTACCACTGTTATTCAACATAGTACTGGAAGTTCTAGCTAGAGCAACCAGATAAGAGAAAGAAGTCTAGGGCATCCACATTGGAAAGGAGGAAGTCAAATTATCCTTCTTTGCAGATGATGTGATCTTATATTTGGAAAAATCTAAACACTTCACCAAAAAACTATTAGAACTGATAAATTGAGTAAATCTGCAGGATACAAAATCAACATACAAAAATCAGTAGCATTTCTATATGCCAACAATGAACGATCTGAAAAAGAAATCAAGAAAGTAATCTCATTTACAGTAGCTACAGATAAAATATCAAGAAATTAACTAAAGAAGTGAAAGATCTCTACAATGAAAACTATAAGTCATTGATGAAAAAAAAAAACTGAAGAGGACACAGAAAAAAAGGAAAGATATTCCATGTTCATGGATTGGAAGAATCAATATTGTTAAAATGTTTATACACCTAAAGCAGTCTATAGATTCAATGCAGTCCTTGTCAAAATATCAATAACATTCTTTACAGAAATAGACGAAACAATTCTAAAATTTACATGGAGGCAAAAAAGACCTAGAATAGCCAAAGCTATCCAGAGCTAAATAAATAAATAAATAAATTAAAAAAAAAACTGGAAGAATTACATTATCTGACTTGAAATAGTAACCAAAATAGCGTGGTACTGGCATAAAACCAGACACACAAACCAGTGGAACAGAATAGAGAATCCAGAGACAAATCTGTTTATCTACAGGGGACTCATTTCTATAAAAGGTGCCAAGAACATACACTGGAGAAAAGACAGTCTCTTCAGTAAATGGTGCTGAAGAAACTGGATAGCCGTATGCAGAAGAAAGAAACTAGACTCCTCTTTCTCGCCTTAAAAAAAATAAAATAAAATCAAAATCGATTAAAGACTTAAATGTAAGACTTCAGACTATGAAATTACTACATGAAAACATGGGAAAAACTCTAGGACATTAGACTGGGCAAAGACTTCGTGAGTAATACCCCATAAACACAGACAACCAAAGCAGAAATGGGCAAATAGGATCACATTAACTTAAAAAACTTCTACACAGCAAAGGAAACAATCAGCATAAATGAAGAGACAACCCACAGAATATATAAGGAGCTCAAACAACTGTGTAGTGAAAAAAATCTAATAATCTGATTAAAAGCTGGGCAAAAGATCTGAATAGACATTTCTGAAAGGAAGACATATGAATGTCTATTAAGATCTGAATAGACATTTCTCAAAGGAAGATATATGAAAGGAAGACATATGAAACAGTTATATGAAAAGGTGCTCAGCATCACTGATCATCAGAGAAATGCAGATCAAAACTACAACAAGATATCATCTAACCCCAGTTAAAATGGCTTATATCCAAAAGACAGGTAATAACAAATGCTAGCAAGGATGTGGAGAAAAGGGAAGCCTCCCACAGTGTTAGTGGGAATGTAAATTGGTAAAACCACTATGGAGAAGAGTTTGGAAGTTCCTCAAAAAACTGAAAATAGAGCTACCATATGATCTAGCAATCCCATTGCTAGTCATGTACCCAGAAGAAAGGAAATCAGTTTATCGAAGAGATAATCTGCACTCCCATGTTTATTGCAACACTATTCACAATGGCCAAGATTTGGAGGCAACCTAAGTGTCCGTCAATAGACAAATGGATAAAAAAAATGTGACAATACACAATGGAGTATTCTTTGGCCATAAGAAGAATGAGATTCTGTCATTTGCAACAACATGAAACTGGAAGTCATGTTGAATGAAATAAGCTAGGCACAGAAAGACAAACTTTACACATTCTCACTTACTTGTGGGAGCTAAGAATTAAAACAATTGATATCATGGAGATAGAGAAGAAGGATGGTTACTAGATGCTGGGAAGGGTAGTGTGGCAGGGGAGAGGAGGTAGTGGAGATGATTAATGGGCACAAAAATATAGTTAGGTAGAATGAATAAGATTTAGTATTTTATAGCACAACAGGGTGACTACAATGAACAATAATTTTTGTATATTTAGAAATAGCTAAAGGAGTATATTTGCATTTTTGTAACACAAAGGATAAATGATTGAGGTGATGGATACCCCATTTACTGATTGTTAT
The DNA here is from genome assembly GCF_008728515.1 of Papio anubis. Taxonomy (NCBI): domain Eukaryota; kingdom Metazoa; phylum Chordata; class Mammalia; order Primates; family Cercopithecidae; genus Papio; species Papio anubis. Next base: position 69,536,473 of record NC_044987.1, on the reverse strand, counting down.
GCATTGTATGCCGTATCAAAATATTTCATGTACCTGATAAATGTATACACATGTGTACCCATAAAAATTAAAAATTCAAAAAAGACTTCATTAAGAGTACTAACAGCTTCAGGATTTTTCTCCAATTAAATGCTCTTCAAAAGAAAGAAAAACAGTAAAATATTATGTACTTACTTTGGAAAGAGGATTAAACTGCTTTAAAACTTGTGTGAGAAATGTGGTCAGTTGATTAATTTATTGTGGTTTCCTTTGCTTGAAGTTCACTGCCTTTTCCCTTATGCAGTATAACTGCTTTTCCTGAGACTTCTGCACTTTGATTAAAAGATGAGGTGGAACCCTGGATTGTTTTAAATATTTTACTTTCTGACAAGCCAAAGAAGCAGAAGAAGAGACATGTCCTTAGTTAAGAAGCGGCACAGGAAGGCTACCTGCTCATAAATAATATCTTCCCCTCATTCTATTAACTACAGATTCTTTTAGACTGATTCTAGCCTCTTTAAAATTTCTGGAAGATACATTTCAAATTCACATAAGTATTTACCTGGATTAATATTGTTCTACCTGTGTATTATCTGTAATTTCATCTCGCATAGCAACCTGTTTCCCGTTGGTGACAGTGACATCTTTGAGTAGAATGACCATGTGATGCTGATATTAGTAAAAGGGAAGAATTGTTTCTTGAACATGAAACAGGGGTAAGGGTGGAGTCTAGAAACTAATAAGTTAGTTATAGATCACTCACAACTGGCTTCCAGGTACTTAGAGAAAAATAACCTTTTTTGGTCATTGCTCATTTATGCAGAATTTTGCTTTAAAATTTATAGCCTTTTTGAATATTTAGCAATGATAGATTCTAGTCTATTCATTTAATGATATCTATTTGGTACTTACTATGTGCCAGCAACTGAGATCAGGGTTGAAGATATAACTGTAAACCAGATAAAAGCTATCTTCTCAGAACTTAAATTTCTAGTGGAGAGAGACCAGTATTAACCATAATAAGTTAGTAAATTATGTAGTATGTGATAATTGATAAGTACTCTAAAAAACAATAAAACAGTGGTGGATAGAATGTGGCCTATTACTTTGTTTTTGTTTTTTGTTTTGATACAGAGTCTCACTCTGTTGCACAGGCTGGAGTGCAGTGGCACAATCTCTGCTCATCACAGCCTCTGCCTCCAGGGCTCAAGTGATTCTCCTCCCTCAGCCTCCCGAGTAGCTGGGATTACAGGCACGTGTCACCATGTCCAGCTGATACTTGTAGTTTTAGTAGAGATGGGGTTTTGCCATGTTGGCCAGGCTGGTCTTGAACTCCTGACCTCAGGTGATCTGCCTTCCTCAGCCTCCCAAAGTGCTGGGATTACAGGCATGAGCCACTGTGCTTGGCCATGGCCTATTACTCTGTAAATAACCAAGGCAACCAGTTTTCTGCTGCTGTTTGCCAAACAGAGTCTAAGGAAAGCAAATGGTCTAGGTAAAATAACTTTTAGCATTTTTCATATTTCCTATATTACCAAACAAATTGTAACTAGATTTTATTTATTTATTTGTTTGTTTATTTAGAAGACAGGGTGTGCCTCTGTTGCCCAGGCTGGAGTACAGTCTGTGGTCAGGGCTCACTGCAGCTTTGACCTCCTGAGCTCAAGTGATCCTCCCACCTCAGCCTTCCAAGTTGTTGGGCCTATAGGCATGATCCACTATGCCCAGCTGATTTTTTAATTTTTATTTTTGTAGCGACCAGGGTTCAGTATGTTGCTGAGGCTGGTCTGGAATTCCTGGGATTACAGACATGAGCCACAGCGCATGGCCTGTAACTAGACTTTTAATCTTAACAAATTACTGAAGAAAATATCTTTAATGTGAAGTATATTGTGGGAAGTTATGTGAAGTTCATTAATGGTGGACATTAGTTTCTTGCCTTAAATTAACCATTATTTAATGTGTGACCTATTTGTATTTAATACGAAAATTTCAAAAATATTTGTATTTTATAGAAGGGCAGAGAAAAGAGTAGGGAAATACAGAGTCAGATATTTGCAGCTTATTAAGTACAAGTATAAAAATCTTGTGTGTTTCTAAACTAATCCTGTAACTGAACAATTGCTTAACTGGTACTGAACTTTTCAATTAGTAGCCTTTTTTTTTGAAACAGAGTCTTGCTCTGTTGCCCAGGCTGGAGTACAGTGGCATGATCTTGACTCACTGCACCCTCTGACTCGCGGGCTCAAGTGATTCTCCTCCCTCAGCCTCCCAAGTGGCTGGGACTACAGGCGTGCGCCACCATACCTGGCTTATTTTTGTATTTTTAGTAGAGATGGGTTTCGTCATGTTGGCCAAGCTTGTCTTGAACTCCTGGCCTCAAGTGATCTTCCCCACCTCGGTCTTCGAAAGTGCTGGGATTACAGGAATGAGCCACAGTGCCCAGCTAATTTGCAGCTTTTAAGGAAAAAATAATTCTATTACTTTTGATACCAGGGATTTTCCCCCTAATTATTAATACATCATTTTTGGATTTATTCTTTAAACACAATTCATAGACTTGTCATTTTTAGATTAACTTTTTTAGTGTCTAAATATAGAAGTATATAAACAAGGTTAGTTTATCCTTTAAGATCACTAATGTTTTATGGTTTCTCTTGTGCTTCCTTTCCCCCCCTCGCACTTGACAGTTATTTGTATAAAAATCCTTACTGGTAGATTATAGTGCATCCTGTGGTTATTGATAGACTTGTTTCTAGTAGTCCTTTCTATAATAGAATATGACCTTCATTTAATACCTTCACTGGCATAGTGATGAAAATGTTATGAAGTCTTGGGGTTTAGAAAGCACCTTAAAGATTTCCTGGTCAAATTCTAACCTTCCTTTTACTGATTAAATAAGTTTGTATACAATACCCTTGTCAAGTGATCATCTAATTTTAGTTTATATTAAATATTTGCTATGATTCATTCAGCCTTATGTATTTTCTTTTTTTTTTTTTTTTTTTTTTTTGAGACGGAGTCTCGCTGTGCTCCCAGGCTGGAGTGCAGTGGCCTGATCTCGGCTCACTGCAAGCTCTGCCTCCCGGGTTCACGCCATTCTCCCGCCTCAGCCTCCCAAGTAGCTGAGACTACAGGCGCCCGCCACCACGCCCGGCTAGTTTTTTTTTTTTGTATTTTCAGTAGAGACGGGGTTTCACCATGTTAGCCAGGATAGTCTCGATCTCCTGACCTCGTGATCCACCCGCCTCGGCCTCCCAAAGTGCTGGGATTACAGGCTTGAGCCACCGCGCCCGGCAGCCTTATGTATTTTCTTAGTGCCTATTATGTGCTAGTCAAGGTGTTGGGTGCTGGGAATATAGTGGTAAATAAAACCAGTGTGGCAATGCCCTTATGGACTTGGTATTGTATGGTTTTTGCAGTGATGGTGAATTTCCCCTTGTATATATACTCACCTTCATTGATCCACATTATCTTCAAGAGTCTTGTTCTTTTTCCTTGAGTTTATAGGATCATTAACTTGACATATGCGAAAAGTACAGTTACTATAATTGAAAATACTGTGAGATCTTTTTCTTCTCAGAAGCCTATTTGCTAAATTTGTATTAAAATACATACATATTCAAATTCCTTTTTCAAGAGTCGAAGGTCCTAATATGTATGGATGTGTCATTAAGTTATAAATATAGAACCCTTAACCTAATACAGATTTCTAGAACTTAGGGCAGAATGTGGAGTATTTCCATCTCATTTAAGTAGATTATACTAAGGGTGAGATTTTAGATACTATCTAGTTGAAGTGACTGACATGGAGATTTGGTTCCGTTTAGTGCTGGTACAGTGTACAGTGCTACAATGTACTGGTAGAATCTTAATGAAGTTGTCCTCTGCATTTCAAAAAGAAATTCAACTTCGACAAATCTTTGGACACCATTTTTGGCTAATTTTGCAACAGATCATATTGGAAACTGGAAACTAGTGCCAACTATTGCTAATGGAGCCATGAGCTCTTGCTATTATTCTGGCAGTCATTTTTAGAGATGTTAGCTGTAGTGCTATTAGGGCATGAAAGCATGGCAAGGCATTGGATAATGTAAAGTTGATCTAATCCATATCACACTGGATTAATATCTGTGGCAAGGTTCAAATACTAATAGCAATGTATTATATCTTATAATCTCACATCACCTTAGCGCTTTGGATCATGTAGCTGTCCCTTGTCTATGGAGGCAAGAGCTCACCTAAAGACCAAAATCATTTATATAGTAAGTTACCCAGGCTGCTAGAAGAGGTATTTCTCCAGATTAAAAATAGAAAATAGGAGGGCCCAAGGTATAGGTCAGAATTAGTCATTGTTTATTTCTTTCTGCCTCTCAAGAGAAAGTACAGAAGACAGCACTTTCCACATCCTGTTGTAAAGGGAGCTGGGAAGCAAGGAATCCATTTGAGGGACCTTCAGAGTTGTTCCAAGGTTTTGGATGACTATCTGGTTTGGAATAGATTAGGATTTATTAATGCTGAGAGCAAATAAATTGTGGTAGTTTAGTGTGAAACTTGATAAGAGATGCCCTGAGGCACTTGGCTCAGCCCTAAGTGTGTTGAAATACTGAGATCTCTGTGAGCAGTCTTGTGATTAGCCGTGGTATGGTGTATAGATAACATCCTGTATGTTGCATGAAGTGAAAAAGGTTGGAGAGCACTGTAATTTATTGTATTCTATGGACTGTTTTTAGCTATTTGGTTATTTCCATTTGGTAGTCTTTTTAGTCTTCAAACTGTCTCAGTGATACTCAGTGGAACCCAAGATAGATTAAAGGAAGCACCGTGCTCCTGTGACAGTTATATAAATAGGGATTTTGGTAATTGAACTAAGAGTGCCCCACTCCAAAGTGTAACTTATGTGTTAAAAAGTCACTTGATTCAGCTACTCTCCCTGCCTATAGATTCTATTAAATATTTCCAGTGCTAAAATCTTAAAGGCTGTGTGTTTCATTTGAATACGAAATGTGATTGATTTCTTTTAGTTTGCTTTAAAGTTTTGCCTATCCAATTTGTGTTTGGTATATATCTGGAAGGGAGAGTTAATATGTAGGCTGGAATAATGGACTGAAATTAATAAAGTGAATTTTTATGAGGAAATGTAAAATATTTTATTATAATTATGTCCTATAAAATTATGATGTAAGACCTGCAGTTCATGTAAAAAAGACCTAGATGTTTTATTAATAAGACTGGCATGAGCTGTTAGCTTATAGAAAAGCTGATGCAGTTTTTGGCTGTGGAATATCCAAGATCAGTGACAATAGGAGTGGGAATGGAGTATTTAATTGACAGGGTTTGGTTGGTTGGATGACTAATTGAATATGGGATGCACTGAGGGACCAAAAGTTATCTCACTGATTCAAATTTGGATAACTGGGAGAGAACAGTACCTTGATAGAGTAGTGAGAAGATAGAAATAATTGCAGCTTTGTCCAGCTTGACTCTCTAAATGAACTTAAGGTATAACACTGAGAAAGTAATTTGGTAAAGTGGTCAATATCATGGACTCTAGACCAGTCTTCTTGAGTTTTAGTTCTGGGTTCTCCACTTGGTAACACTGTGACCTTGGACAAATTATTTAAAGGCTCTGTACCTTTTTTTATTAGTCTAATGGGGATAAACTTCATATACTAAATACCAGGAACCATTTTAAGCACTTTATGTATATTAAGTCATTTGATCCTTATGTATCTATTAAATGTTTGCAGTACTAAAATCTTAAAGGCTCTGCATTTCATTTGAATAGGAAATGTGATTGACTTCTTTTAAAGTGTTACTTATCAAATTTGTGTTTGGTATGTATCTGGAAGGGAGACATGTGGATCAAATGGCTTAAAACACATAAAGTGCTTAAAATGGTTCCTGGTATATAGTAAGCATAAAAGTGAAAGCTGTTGCTATTCTTATTGTCATTTTTAGGGTACGTTTTCAAAAATAATACTGTGGTTTCAGTATAAAATCTAATGTTACCAAAAGGATTTCTTTCATTAGGAGCAGTTCTAGGAAACTTCATTTTCTTTCCTTACTTGCTACCTCTGCCGTCTCAAACTTGTAGATCCAAGGTGTGGAAAATTAGTTGTGCAATTTTAATTATTAAATCTTGTCTTTGTTGTGTATTTTAGGGAAGAGAGAGAGTCTTTGAAAAAATTTTTTTTGGCTGTAATTACAATTCTTTTTGAATTTCAAAGAATCATATTGAAAATGTTTCTTTCCCACTTTCTGTCATTCTCATCTGGACACTGTGTTTAGCTTCAGTTCAGAGTTGTGATTTCAGCTTTTTTTTTTTTTTCCTACTAGACCTCACTTAATGACATTAGCTTTGTCCCTCAGTGAATTTGTCTAGTCCTTTGGACTTCATGTTTTATGCTCTCTTCGACCCTCATAAGTTCCCTGATATTTTCATGAAACATACAGGAAGCAATTTGTATTCTTAGAGGAACTAAAACTAGTCTGAAGACTCAGCTGAAAAAGCTGGGTTTTTTGGAAATTTCCAGATGAAAGGGACAGTCTGAGGAATGCTGTGAGACTGGAAGAAGCCCCACATATAAACAGGGCTGTTCCTAGTTATTCTTGGATCTGTAAAGGTCATATAGTTTTGGATGTTTCTTCTGATTTCCTTCCATCTATCACTATTTAAATAAATTATGCATATCCATTTCTGTTCATTCAGTGTTTTAAATAGAGCCTGCCTATTTAACCGCATGTCAGATAAGGATGTTAGAATATGGAAGGGGGTGGAGTACTGGTAATTTGGTTCTGATAATTTGACTGTCAAAACTTGTGACTGTTTTATTAAAAATTTTAAAAAGAGTGCATTTAAGGGTACCTATAAAATAAAGTTGTTCTCACTTTTCTGCATTCTGATATCTTTCTGAATGGAAGAGAAACCAATGCTATTTTAGTTACTGCTCTGGCCTGCAGTGAAGCTCAGACAACATGAAACCCTGCGTTCTTATTTCAAAGACATAATAAAAACTCTTTGGGTGCTCAGCATTAGAGTTTGTCTTTTCACTCTTGGCTATATTTATCATGCTCAATTATATTATTCCTTTGCCGCAAGGATAGAGATTTCAGTTAGTTCCACTAGTTATCCTCAGTCTCTGCTGAGGCATGTATTCAACTAAATGCCTATAACAGAATACTCACACTATAGTGGAATAAATGAGGTAGGGATGTATTTTTCTGCCCTTTTGGAAAAAGCGACAAGGTAGATAACTTGGGGCTGTTATAGTAACTTTGTGATGTTGTCAAAGACTCATGCTCTGTCCAGCTTTTTATTCCTTCCTATATAGGATATCACTCTTATCTTCATGTTATCATCCTACACAAAAGGAAGAGGAAAGGGAAACAGTGCTAAAAATGCAACTGAGTCTTTCTCCTATTTTTATTTATTTGTTTTTTAGACAGGGTCTCACTCTGTTGCCCAGCCAAGAATGTAGTGGCACAATCACAGGTCACCACAGGCTTGAACTTCTGGGCTCAAGCAATCTTCCTGCTTCAGCCTCCTGAGTAGCTAGGACTAGAGATATGTGCCACCAGTCCTGGCAAATCCTTATTTTTAAATTTTTTTTGTAGAGAAGGGGGTCTTGCTGTGTTGCCCGGGCTGGTCTTGAGCTCCTAGCCTCAAGCAATCCTCCTGCCTTGGTGTCCCAAAGTGTTGGGATTACTGGCATGAGCCACCACGCCCACCCTCTTCCTCCTTTTAAAAAGAATTTTCCTGAAAGTGTACCAAGTGACTTCCAGTGGTATCTCTTTGGCCAGAACTGATGTGTAACCATGTCTGACTACAAAGGAGGCAGAGAAATTTAATGTGTATTTGTTTGAGTTAGGCATATTGCCATATACAATATGGAAAAATGGATATTGGTGGACAGCCTGCAGTCTCTCCCATATTATCCAATATGGAGAGTTCTTAACAGTGCAGGCTTCAGCTAGTCATTCCTGTGCTAATCATTTGTGGTTAGGAAGTTAAAATTGGTTTCTCTTGTCATTCTTGGCTTTATAAATTATAACAGACTGCTTTGGCTTGCTTTTAAAGATGAGGCAGTATAACTGGCAAACACTATGAGGCTTCATACCCTATTCATTAGGAGTAGAGTTATTTAGCTTGTTGTGGGGAGAATACATAACTTTCGATGTGTCCATGTTTGTGGCAGCCAGAAAAACATGATTGAAAACTGCTATTTTCTTATGACCCCCCCCCCCACTTTTTTTTTTTTTGAGACAGAGTCGTACTTTGTTGCCCAGGCTGGAGTGTAATGGTGTACTTTAGGCTTACTGCAAATTCTGTCTCCCAGGCTCAAGCAGTTCTCCTGCCTTAGCCTCCTGAGTAGCTGGGATTACAGGCATGTGCCACCACGCCTAGCTAATTTTTGTATTTTTAGTAGAGATGGGGTTTCGCCATGTTGGCCAGGCGTGTCTCGAACTCCTGGCCTCAAGTGGTCTGCCCACCTTGGCTTCCCAAAGTGCCGGGATTACAGGCATGAGCCACTGAGCCTGGCCTCATGTGACCGAGTCTTATTTCTATTTAGAATCTCTGATCTTTCTAAGCATCATAATGTATTTTGTTATATGTTTTAATAGAAATGTACTTTTTAACTTTAGAGGCAATTCTCTAGTGTTTGTTTAGTAGCTTTGAAAATTTAATCAATATCTCTCCTCTCCTCTTCCTACCTTAAAGGTTAATGAGAGAAGAACCCTGTATTTTGTTACTCATCCTTGTATCCTAATGCCAGGCTTATATGACATGTACTAAATACATGTTTGATGAATAAATGATTGACCAAAGGAACAAGAATGGTAGCATTCTGCCAGCTGCAGTGGCATGCACATGTCATCCTAGCTACTCAAGAGGCTGAGATGGGAGGATCGCTTGAGGCCAGAAGTTGGAGACAAGCTTGAGCAACATAGTGAGACCTTGTCTCTAAAAAGTTAAAAAAGTTAGCTGGACATGGTGGCACCCCCCTGTATTCCCAGCTACTCAGAAGGCTGAGAATTGCATGAGCCTAGGAGTTGAGGCTACAGCAAGCTATGATTGCACCACTGCACTCCAGACTGGTGACAGAGTGAGACATCATCTCTTAAAAAAAAAAAAAAAAGGTAGTGTTCTGTTTCATTTTGAACACTCCTGACTAATTGGGAATCTGTTATTTTAGGAAATTAGAGAGGCAAAACAATATGGTTCAAATAATGTTACTTTGGAGTCATTTGCATAACAAATGTTTTTTGATCCCCTACGATGTGTCAGGTACTGTGTTAGGTACTGGAGATAGGAAAACAAAATGTGTTTCCTTTTATCAAGGAAAGAAGAGGACTTTAATTATTGAAATTACTGTGATAAATGCTATATGTGTACAGTGAGTCCTAAAGTTGCACCTAAAAGGGCTATTTAAACAAGGTTTTGGAACAGTGAGTATAGAAACAGCAGGTTTGTGGTACAAGAAGATTTTATGGAGGAGTGGTACACATATAGTTTTGAAGGATGAATAGAAATTAGCCAGGTGCAGGTAAATGGGGATAATGTTCTAGGAAGAGATAGCTGCTTGTGCAGAGGTACAGATATGAAAAGATACAAGGGTATGGGGTGTGGCAGGAGATGTATGAACCAGATAATGAAGGGCTTAGAGTTCTTTTAGAATATCATTAAAGACATTTTCAAAACAACTTCTTTTCTCTCTCTGGTGAAAAAGGAAGCAGTTTTTAAGGACAATCTCAGAAATACAGAAAGGTGTATAAAGAAAAATATGAAGATGACTCATAATCTCTTCAACCAGAGATAACCACTGTTAACATTTTGGCATATGTACTGCCATAATTCCTCTATTTTTTCCCCCTCTCTTTTTCCTCCTGTCTTTCCTTTTTTTCCTTCTTCCTTTTCTCCTCTCTTTCCCTTTTCTCTGGCCAGATCTTTTTGGCCCTTATGGCAAAAACTTGAAGCACTCACTGAAAATAGAGATTAGGGGTGGAAAGAGGCAGGGTTTTTACCTTAGAGTCATTTTCTGAAATAAATATTATAGAAAAAGATATAATGTTGGGAATGGAGAGTTTGAATTTGGTCATTAGACATGTTTTTATTTCACCAAAACTAATGTAGCATGTAATATGTGTCCACTTCTATTTTAAGAGCTTTAAAAATTACATATTTAAACCTTTTCATGATCATGCAAGGTAAGAGCAGGTTGAATATCCCTTATCTGAGATGCTTGGGAGCAGAAGTGTTTTTGAAATTTGGATTTTTTCGGATTTTGGAATATTTGCAGATACCATCCAGTTGAGCATCATTAATCCAAATATCCAAAGTCTGCAATGCTGCAATGAGTATTTCCTTTGAGTGTTATCTCGGTGCTCAGAAAGTTTCAGATTTTGGAGAATTACAGATTTTGGATATTGGATTTTCATATTAGGGATGTTTAAACTGTATTATTATTCCCATTTTACAGGTGAGGAAATTGAGACACAAAGAGATCTAGTAATTTGTTTAAAGTTAACAAAACTAGTAACTGAAATCCAGGCTCTAGATTTAAATCAGGGCAGTTCTGGCTCCAGAGATCATGCTCTTTACCACTATGCTGTGCTACCTCTCAGAATGAGGCCAAAATATATGTGAAATAGTCAGGTAAAGATATTCAATAGGCATGCGATTATCCATTGGAAACCCAGGAACAGGTTAGGTCTAGGGATATATATTTGGAAGTAATTTGTATTTTTTCTTTGGAAAAATGTCTATTCAGGTTTTTTTGTTTTATTTTTTGTTGGGTTTTTTTTTTTTTTTTTTTTTTTTGCCGTTGAGTCGTTTGAGTTACTTATACATTTTGGATGTTAACCCCTTATCACATATATGGTTTGCAAGTGTTTTCTCCCATTCTGTAGATTGCTTTTTCATTTTGTTGATTGTTTTCTTTGCTGTGCAGAAAAAGTTAAATTTGATATAATCTTATTTGTTTATATTTGCTTTTGTTGCTTATGCTTTTGGTGTCATATCTAAAAAATTGTTGCCAAGAACAATGTCAAGGAGCTTTTGCCCTCTATTTTTATCTAGGAGTTTTACAGTTTCAGGTCTTATGTTATATCAAACTTTAATCCAGTTTGAGTTGATTTTTGTGTATGATGTAAGAAAAGGGTCAAATTTTACTCTTTTGCATGTGGATATTCAGTTTTCCCACCACCGTTTATGGAAGAGACTGTCTTTTGCCCATTGTATATTCTTGGTAACTTTGTCAAAAATTAGCTGACTGTGTATGTGTGAGTTTATTTCTGGGCTCCCTATTCCATTCTATTCGTATACGTGTTCGTTTTTATTCTAGTACTGTGCTGTTTTGATTACTGTACCTTTGTAATACCATTTGAAATTAGGAAATGTGATGCCTCCAGCTTTGTTCTTCTTTCTCAAGATTGCTTTGGCTATTCAGGGTCTTGAGGTTTCATACAAATGTTAGAATTGTTTTTTCTACTTCTATGAAAACTGCCATTGAAATTTTCATAGGGATTGCAGTAAATCTGTAAATCATTTTGGGTAGTATGGACATTTCAATGATATTAATTTATTCAGGCTATGAGCATGATAAATATTCCATTTATTTGTATCTACTTCAATTTCTTTCATTGATATTTTATAGATTTCCAGGTATAGATCTTTCACCTCCTTGGTTATGTTCAATTTCTAAGTATTTTATTCTTTTTGATGCTATCATACATAGGATTGTTTTCTTAATTTACTTTTTTGGATAGTCCCTCGTTAATATGTAGAAACACAACTGATTTTTGTTTGTTTTGAGATGGAGTTTCACTCTTGTTGCCCAGGCTGGAGTGCAATGGCATGATCTTGGCTCACTACAACCTCCGGCTCCCAGGTTCAAGCAATTCTCCTGCCCCAGCCTCCCAAGTAGCTGAGATGACAAGCACACACCACCACACACAGCTAATTTTGTATTTTTGGTAGAGACAGGGTTTCACCATGTTGGTCAGGCTGGTCTTGAACTCCTGACGTCAGGTGATCGCCCGCCTTGGCCTCTGAGAGTGCTGGGATTACAGGCATAAGCCACCATGCCTGGCCCACTACTGATTTTTATATGTGGATTTTGTATCTTACGACTTTACTGAACTTGTTTATTAGTTCTAACAGATTTTTGGTGGAGTACTTAGGGTTTTCTCTCTATGTATACATAATATTACGTCATCTGCAAAGACATTTTTTACTTCTTCTTTTACAGTTTGAGTGTCTTTTATTTCCTTTTCATGTCTAATTGTAACTGCCCAAGGGGTTCACCTTGCCTGCTGCCTAGCCAGAGCCGATTCATCAAGACAGGGGAATTGCAGTAGAGAACGTGTAATTTACGCAGAGCCAGCTGTGCGGGAGACCAGAGTTTTATCATTACCCAAATCAGTCTCCCCAAGAGTTTTTAAGGGTAACTTGGGGGGAAGCCAGTGAGCCCACAGTGCTGATTGGTCAGGGATGAAATCATAGGCAGTCGAAGCTGTCTTCTTGTGCTGAGTCAGTTCCTGGGTGGGGGCCACAAGATCAGATGAACCAGTTTATTGATCTGGGTGGTGCCAGCTGATCCATCAAGTGCAGGGTCTGCAAAACATCTCAAGCACTGATCTTATGAACAATTTAGGGAGGGTCAGAATCTTGTAGCTTCCAGCTGTATGACTCCTAAACCATCATTTCTAATCTTGTGGCTAATGTTAGTCCCACAAAGGCAATCTAGTCCCCAGGCCAGAAGGAGGTCTGCTTTGTGAAAGGGCTGTTACCATCTTCTTTTAAACGATAAACTACATTTCTCCCAAAGTTAGTTCAACCTACGCCAAGAAACAAACAAGGACAGCTTGGAGATTAGAAGCAAGATGGAGTTGGGTAAGTTAGATCTCTTTCACTGTCTCAGTCATAATTTTGCAAAGGCGGTTTCATAATTGCTTGTCTCTGATGTTAGAGGAAAAACTTTCAGAGGAAAAGCTTTTTGTCATTGAATATGATGTTATAGACTTTATTATTTTGGGGGTACATCCTTCTTACCTAATTTGTTGAGAGTTTTTATCATTAAAATATATTGAATTTTATCAAATGCTGTTTGTGATCTAATGAGATGATCGTGTGATATTAATAATTCTGTTAATGTGGTATACTGAATTTATGGATTTGCATATATTGAACCATTCTTGCACTCCAGGGATAAATCCTACTGGATCATGGTATAGGATGTTTGTAGTGTGCTGTTGAATTCCGTTTGTTTAATATTTTTGAGTCTGTATTCACCAGGGACGTTAGCTTGTACTTTTCTTTTTCTGTAGTCTTTATATGGCTTTTTATGATTTGTATGATTCAGTCTCCTTGCTAATTATTCATCTGCTCAGATTTCCTATTTTGTCATGATTTAGTGATAGTAGGTTTTATGTTTTTAGGAATTTATACATTTCTTCTAGGTTAGTTTGTTTGGATATGATTGTTCATAGTAATCTCTTATGGTTCTATTTCTGTGACATCAGTTGTAGTGTCTGCTGTTTTATTTCTGATTTTATCTATTTGAGTCTTCTCTTTTCCTAGTCTGGATAAAGGCTTGTCAGTTTTGGTTATCTTTTCAAAAAACCACCTCTTAGTTTTGTTGATTTTTTTCTTTTGCTTTCCTTGTTTATATTTCATTTATTTCTGCTCTAATCTTCATTATTTTCTTTTCTATCGCTGACTCGGACTTAGTTTGCTCTTCTTTTTCTAGTTCTTGAGGTATAAAGTGAAGTTGTTTGAGATCTTTGATTTTTTCTTAATGTAGGCATTTAGTACTATAAACTTTCCTCTTAGAACTGCTTTTGCTGCATCCTATAAGTTTTGATATGTTATTTTTTCATTCTCACTTTAAGATATTTTTTGACTTCTCTTTTAGTTTATTCTTTGATCCATTAGTTGCTTAAGAGTGTGTTAATTTCCATAGATTTGTGAATTTTCCAGTTTTTCCTCCCATTATTGATTTCTAATTTCATACCAATTTGTTTAGAAAATATTCTCGGTATGATTTCAGTTTTTGTAAATTTATTAAGACTTGTTTTGTGACCTAACTTGATCTGTCCTGGAGAATGTTTAATGTATGCTTAGGAAAATGTTTATCCTTCTGTTGTTGGGTGGAATGTTCTGTATATGTCTGTTAGGTCCATTTGTTCCAGAGCAGTGGTCCCCAACCTTTTTGGCATCAGGGACCAGTTTCGTGGAAGACAGTTTTTTCATGGATTCTGGGCAGGGGGATGGTTTCAGGATGATTTAAGTGCATTACATTTATTGTACACTTTATTTCTATTATTATTACATTGTAATATATAATGAAACAATTATAAAACTCACCATAATGTAGAATCAATGGGAGCCCTGAGCTTGTTTTCTTGCAACTAGAAGGTCCCGTCTTATTGTGGGGTTGTTTGTTTTATTCTTGTAGGTTTATGTTCCTTATAGATGCTGAATATTAGACCTTGTCGGATGCATAGTTTGCAAAAATTTCCTCCCATTCGGTAGGTTGTCTGTTTACTCTGTTGATAGTTTCTTTTGCTGTGCAGAAGCTCTTTGGTTTAATTAGATTCCATTTGTCAATTTTTGCTTTTGTTGCAATTGCTTTTGGCATCTTCGTCGTGAACTCTTTGCCAGCTCCTATGTTTAGAATGGTATTGCCTAGGTTGTCTTTCAGGGTTTTTATGGTTTTGGGTTTTGTATTTAACTCTTTAATCCATCTTGAGTTAATTTTTGTATATGGTGTAAGGAAGGGGTTCCGTTTTAATCATCTGCATGAGGCAAGCCAGTTATTCCAGTGCCACTTATTGAATAGAGAATCCTTTCCCCAGTACTTGTTTTTGTCACGTTTGTTGAAGATCAGATAGTTGTAGGTGTGCAGTCTTATTTCTGGGTTCCCTGTTCTGTTCCATTGATCTGTGTGTCTGATTTTGTGGCAGTCCCATGCTGTTTTGGTTACTGTAGCCCTGTAGTATAGTTTGAAGTTGAGTAGCATGATGTCTCTCAGCTTTGTTCTTTTCCTTAGGATTGCCTTAGCTATTTGGGCTCTTTTTTGGTTCCATATGAATTTTAAAATAGTTTTTTCTAGTTCCATGAAGAGTGTCAATGGTAGTTTAATAGGCATAGCCTTGAACCTATAAATTACTTTGAGCAGTATGGCCATTTTAACAATATTGATTCTTCCTCTGATAAGCATGGAATGTTTTTCCAGTTGTTTGTGTCATCTCTGATTTCTCTGAGCAGTGGTTTGTAGTTCTCCTTGTAGAGCTCCTTTACCTCGCTGGTTAGCTGTATTCTTAGGTATTTTATTCTTTTTGTGGCCTTTGTGAATGGGAGTTCATTCCTGATTTGGCTCTGCGTGCTGATTGATCCATGGGTAGCCACGGGCAGGCCTGGAAAAAGCACCATCTGATTGGCTGAACAGTTATCAATGAACTTCTCACTCTGAGCCCCAGACTTCACCCAGAACTGGCACCCCGACTTCACCCAGAACTGGATGGCCTAGACCCCAGGCTTCAGGCTATCCTTGGCCTTAAGGTGGGGGTTTCACTGGGGACCCACCCCTTCCTGCCTGGTAATCTATCTGCCTCCCACTGCCATTGACATGCTGTCCATGGTGCCCAGGCTGTTCGCACAGAGGGTCAGTGGCAGGCCTGCACCCAGCTATCTTCAGCACCACCCCAAAGCCTCCCTCCCGTACTCACCGGTTACCAAAGTCCAGAGGGGGGTGAGGCAGCAAGGGGCTGGCATGTCAGCACTGCCCTGAGTGCACACACCTGGCCAGGTGGCGACAGCACCCGGGCTCGGCCACAACTTTGCTCCGAAATCGGAGTGAGCACTGGGAGTGTGGAGAGGCCAGGGAACAGGAGCAGGCACTTCCAAGCCTGTGGGGATGGGGGGCTTCCTGGGCTTCCGAGAGTGCAGGGATGCCTGGGTCCAGAGCTGCAGCTGGGCAGCTGCAGCTGTGCCTGGTAGCACAGGACTTGTTTGGTGGCGGGGCTCCCACCTGTTCCCCACCCCCATGGGCTCTGTGGAGTGCACAGCCCCAGCCCCACGTCCCCGACTGCAGCTGGCATCCCCACAGTGGCTCTTCCAAACTGACCACTGCCACCATCAATTTGTATTCATTCTTTCAGTAAAGTAAATGATCTGATAGCTTGATAAGTTGTATCCTTGAAAAGATACAAATAGTATCAAGTGCGTGGTAATTTTCCCCATTTGTAACTGTTTCAATAATGTGAAAACACCAGTAGGCATGGAAAAATAAAATTATGAAGACATTTAAAACGTTACTCTATTTTAGAATAAGGTAGAGTTGAAAATTATCAGAAATACAAATGTTATTTCACTATTTAATCCTTTATATATGTGAAGTTTTAAAGTATGTATGACCTTCCCCTCTGAAATGAGAATAAAATTGGTGGAAAATTTTAACAGAAGAACACATAAAATTCTGGACTATAAACATAAATATTATTGTTTGGCATTACCCCAAAATTCCCCTTTAAAAAAAACAAATAAATGGAAATAACATATATTTGAGTGTTCTGTCTCTATGTTCTTTGAACCAAGCAGGCCTTATACTTTATGAATTTGTTCCACCCTCTTCTAATATATCTATCAACAGAACATGGCAACAGTGTTACAAAATTTAATGTTTAAAAATTTTGAACAAATTAAAAACATTAAATTTATATTTCTCTTACATTTTACTGTTCTCTAATGAGGGAAAATGATTTAAATTTTGGACTAAATGCAACCAGTGTATAAAATAATTCTCTTCTGAGTGATAGTGAAACAATTACTGAATTACAACTATATGCAGAAAGTATTGTTACCTAACATGTTTTCTATGTGACTAACATTATAGCTTACTGCAAATGGTTTGTTTTATAATTAATAAAGAGATCCAGTTGGAGTTTAACACAAAATCAAGATAGAGAGCATTTAATTTTTGGGGAGAGCTTTCAGTACTAAAATAGGGAGTCAGAATTTTCTGACTTTAATGGAGTCAGAAACTGGGTAACTTTTATTCTTTTAACTTAAATCAGTTTCTGGATTTAATTTATCAAAATAGATTATATTGTATGTGTATTGGTGAACTAGAAATAGAT
Source organism: Papio anubis (assembly GCF_008728515.1). NCBI lineage: Eukaryota > Metazoa > Chordata > Mammalia > Primates > Cercopithecidae > Papio > Papio anubis. The sequence continues at coordinate 69,519,352 of NC_044987.1, read as the reverse complement.
CAGCTCTTACTGGGACTGAATCCTAACCTTGAATAATTTTAACTGATTGGATTAAGGCGATTTGTTATTTCTAGGGCCATTAGGCTAGCTGCCTGCTAAAAGAAAACATAAGTTTAATTTGGATGAAGGTAGCACCATTGAGAGTCTCAAGTTACGGCCACATAAAAAAATATACAGCATTTAGCATTCAATCAAAAGTAGTCAGACATTCAAGGAGGTAAGACAACGTGATTAAGAAACTAAGAGAAATATTAGTAGAAAGAGACTCACAGGGGATTTAGCTAATGACACTATCACACATGGCTGTGCTTAATATGTTTAAGGGGGAAAAAGACTTAGTATGTGGCAGAGAACTAGAAACTAGGAATTACATCAAATATGAGAACTGAAAAGGTATGATAACTGAAATTAGCAACTCAGAGGATTGACTTAGCAGCACATTGGGCATTGTTGAAGAAAATTAGTGAACTAAAATGTAGGCCAGAAGAAATACTGAAACTATTTAATGGGGATTTTCTTTAAAAGATAAAAAATACAGAAAAGAGTTGATAAAATGATCCGGTATGTGGAATACTTTCCAGAATCTCTAAACACTACTAAAACTAATTAAGGAGTTCTTAGAAGTTGCAAGATAAAAGATCAGTTTACAAAAGTTATTTTTGTATAGGATAGCAATAATCTATTGAAATTCAAATTTGTATGTAAATGCAAAAGACCTAGACTAGGCAAAACAACTTTGAAAAGTAAGAACAAAGTTTGAGGACTTCCACTAATTAACTTGAAGACACATTATAATGACAAAAATATTAATACTGTAGACGAGATAGACAATAAACAATATTAATTTAATCAATAGTACTAAATAGAGAATACAAACATAGACCCACACATATATGGACAACCGATTTTTTTGAAAAATGTATAAAGATTATTCAGTGGAGAAAGGATAGTCTATTCAACAAATGGTGCAGAATAACTGAATAACCATATTAACAAATGATCTTCAATCCATATCTCACAGTATATTAAAAATGATCCAAATTAATTGTAGACCTAACTGTAAACTCTAAAATTATAAAACTTACTTCTTTCTTTTTTCCCTGATCAATCTATAAGTTTTGTTGATCTTTTCAAAACCAGCTTTCATTTATTTTTTTCTGTTACTTTTGTTACCACTTTCATTGATTTCCATTCACAACTATATTATTTTCCTCCTTCTGCTTACTTTTGGGTTAATTTGCATTACATTTTCAAGTTTTTAGGGTAGAAGCTGAAGTCATTGATTGGAGACCTTTAGTCCTTTCTGGTAAAAGTGTTTAGTGCTATAAATTAATCTTCAAGTACTGCTTTAACTGCATCTCACAAACTTTATTAAATTGTGTTTTATTTTATTCAGTTAAAATATTTTCAAATTTTTCTTTTGAATTATTCTTGACCCATGACTGATTTAGAATTGTGTTAGAGTAGTATTTCCTAATATTGTGAGATTTTGTAGATGAATTGGTTTTGAATTTAATTCCATGGTGGTCAGAAGATGTAGATTTGTATGATTCAAATTATTTTAAATTTTATGAATGCTAGTTTTGTGACCCCAAATTGGTCCATCTTGGCCTCTACTACTTAAATTTAAGGCTCTCATTATCTTTCTTCTTGGTAATCATAAACATTTCTTATCAAGTCTTCCTCTAGTTTATCTTGCTTACATTTCACTGTCACCAGAGTTGTTATTCCTAAACAGTAATTTGATTTTGTCACTTTTATCTTACTCCAAAAGTGTCAGGGACATCCCACTATCTGTAGAATGAAATGAATCCTCTTTATCATTGTAGAAAATGCCTTTCATTAATTGCCTGTAAGTTATTTTTCTATGAAAACCTCATCTGGTACTATCATCCTTTTCTGCTTCTTCCCAAACATTCTGTATGAGCCATGTTTTATTGTTTTTTTTTTTTCCCAGAAAATGTATTATGGATTTTCAGACCTCTGTGCCTTCTATCAAGCTATTCCTTTCTCTTTGCATTCCCCTTTTCTCGCCTTCTTGCTTTCCATTTAATACCCATGGTTGATTCTGCAGCACATGTGGAACATTTTTGATTCCCTTAGTCAGAATCCTGCTTTATCTTTGGTTCATTGTTTATATGTTTCTTATGGTATACTTTTGGGTGACACTGTTTGTGTCATTGTTCTCACCTCTGAGTAAATGTTATTTTTCTACAAATCTTTTAACACCTGAAATACAGTAGGCATTCACTGTATCTCAGTTGTGAGGAAATTAGGACAATATATGGAGTATTTTATTTTATTTTATTTTTATTTTTATTTATTTGTTTTTTGAGATAGAGTTTCTCTCTTGTTGCCCAGGCTGGAGTGCAATGACACAATCTCAGCTCACTGCAACCTCCGCCCCCCAGGTTCAAGTCATTCTCCTGCCTCAGCCTCCCAAGTAGCTGGGATTACAGGCATGCACCACTACACCCGGCTAATTTTCTATTTTTAGTAGAGAGGGGGTTTCTCCAGTTGGTCAGGCTGGTCTTGGACTCCTGACCTCAGGTGATCCACACGCCTCGGCCCCCCACAGTGCTGGGATTACAGGTGTGAGCCACTGCTCCTGGCCTATTTGGGGTATTTTCTAATTTATAAATGTGCCTTCCTTAATTCAGCATATAGATCAAGGGGTTCTGGCATGAAGAAAATTTTTAAGTTATGTTTTAAGATAAATTGGATTCAAAATCATAGATTCTGTACATCTTTTACAAGTCATCTGCATTATGGATAGTTTTTACAACAGAACAGAATTCCCATTTCAGTTCCACAGGTACAGCAGAATTCCCAGCCTAATTTTTAGTAAATCTTAGAGAAAAACAAAAACTAATTTTGACAATGCTACAGAAAATAATGAATCACAAAAAGAACTAAAAATGTAGTTTATTGGCTGATAGCTATAAAAGTATGTGTTCCTGAAAGTTTAGTGAAGATGACAGTAATAGTTGATTAATGTTGACTATTCACTGGAAAATGAAATTATGGATGATGTAGGAATCATACTCATAGTGACAGCAATAGACCTATTTAAATGTAAAGAGGAAGATGGCCAAAAATTACCTGCAAAGCTAGAAATTTCTTCTGTGCTAGCCAAAGATCCCCAGTCCATAATTTTATGTTATACTCAATAATTTAGTTTAATTTACGATAAAACAGTAGGAAAGTTATTCAGGAAATCATCACATTTCTTCTAAATCTAAAAGTGTTTTATTATAGTAAAAGTTGTACATTTATGTTTTAAGCTAAAATGAGCAGTCAGAGATGTTTATCATTTTTTCTGATTTCCTGCATTTGTCAACTAGTTTAAGTAATCAGATTAACCTGCTGTATACTTTTTGATCTGTAAATAATTATATGAATGGGAGTTATTCTTATAACCAAGAAAATAAGCTCTGTGCAGTAGTAACATTTGAATACCACTTTTACCATTTTCAAAGATATTTTGGGTGTGCCATTTCTTTGACTTTCAACAACTTGGGGAGTAAAGAAATCCTAATTGAAGATATCAATGGATGTATGGAACCTTGTGCTCTTCCTCCCTAATTCATGAAAAAAGATGGATCCAGATGGCTGAGCAAGCAAAGAGATGCCAAGGGATTTTCTGGTCAACATTATAGAACCTCTTTAGAACTGGATTACTGGATATTTTTAGAGGTATAAAGTATTGTGTATGTATGCATAGATGTTTTCAAATGTCATTGAGTCCCTGAAGGCTAGAGACTGTGTATTTTGGAATATAATATTTGATAACATATAGACATGTTCTCCAAGGGAAATACATGTCAACCTTTAGCATTGAAAGTTGGGAAGAACCTTTTACTTATCTAGGAGTCTTACAAGAAATGCTGACTGGTGTTGCTATAATGATTTCACCCCAATTCCAGAAGGTTTAAGTCATATGTGATTAATAATTTAATATATTAAGTAATTGCTCCAGTTCTACCTTTATCCTTATTTGGTAATTTATCCTCCCATTTCATTCCTATTCTTGTTTTTACTTAGCAGTTGATCTTTTTATATAGACTTGAAGGAAAAAAACAACAACTAAATGCCTCCATTTATACTTAAAGTATGTTTTTCTTTGAAGCATTTAAGTCTTTACTGTTTTATCCAAGTACAACATGTGGGACATTTATGTTAAGGTAGAACTAAAACAGATGATCAGTTATTTCTTGATAAAGAGTTTTCAACTGAACAGGTTAAAAACTAGCTTTTGGAGTTGATTTCTAGTCAACAAAATATTTTTAATCGTTTAAACAAGACAGATTATTGTAACAAAACAATTTTTTCTTTGAAATAGATTTTAAAACATTTTAGTCAACTTAAAGTAAATTTAAATATTAAATTATTATATTTCCATTTAAGTACCCCCTCTTCCATCAGTAATCCCATTCTCCAGAAATAACAGATCTTGATTTGTTCATCATAATCTTTTATGTAGATATTTGGTCAGGAATGAAAATGGTGTTTCGCCCCTGAAAAAGTAATGAGTTTTCTATCATAAATTTTATCCAATCATGATTAAGATAATCTATCTTTAAAAGAATGATGATAAAATATTTGATTTGGATTAAGTTCATATGGTTATGTCAGAATTGTACTTTACAGTAACTAAATGAACCTATTGAATTCACTTATTTAGTATTCTTCATCTGTGGGCTGAGAAGGGTCTGCTTGAAATGATAGTCTTGGATTTTGGCATAGATAAGAGTATGCAATTTTTGTTCAAGGATAGAGATATGGCAGAGACTGGGTGCTTATTCTTTTATAACCATTTTCTCTCTTCTGTGGCATACTATTAGACTGTACTTCCTTTTGTATTAGGTGGGGCCATGATACTGGCTCTCGAAAGTGGAATGTAGGTGAAAATAATGAACATGACGTTTAGACCTAACCCTAAAATTTCCTTCAAAACTTTCCATACTCTCTTCATTGAGGAATATTTACTGGGAGTTTCCAAGGCCCTAGAATAGACACTAGTAGACAAAATGTCATTGAGTCACATAGTAAAAGACCATCTTTCCCTGTCCCAAATCGATTGTGACATAAGAGAGAGAACTTTTGTTGTGTAAGCCACTGAAGCTTTGGAGTTGGTTGTTACAGCAGAGAGAGTTACTTACCCTGATCAACACAGAAATTGACATTTTGAATTGGATTGCTGCTGTAACAAGATCCCAAGGTATATGACATTGGCTTAAGGGTTGGGCAGTGGGGAACACATATAGCATACTGGGATGGCTAGATATCCATGTCATGTGATGAATATTTGCAAAACTCTTACCTTTGGCAGCTTGGAGGCCATTCCATGTTTCTACCAAGATTGAAGGTTTAAGAAAAGAAGTTGTTAGTAGTTAGTTCATTGTAATTGCACTACCTTGCCAAATGTAGTCAAGGAGGAGATGAGTTTAGGAAAGTATTGTTTGGTTTCCAGGAGTGAAAGAAAATAATAACCAGAAATTCAGAATTGGAAAAAAATGACTGTTTTTAAACTCTCAAAAATAAAAGATGGGTTTTAAGAAGGTTTTGAGCAAAAAAGACCCCATAAGACTTCTCAGTTGAGCCGAGTGGCTACACATTGATACAATGGTCAGATTAAGATATGTGGCTTTCTTGAGCCTGAAAAGTCAAAGTAGCCACCAGTAAATTAACGGAGAGATGAGGCATTGGGAAAAGAAGCAAATAAATAAAGCAGATTTGAGAATGATAAAAAGTAATTTTGGGGTTGGTTATTAGCATTTGGATCTGACTGGAAGCTGCTATGATTCTGATGGAATTTTGTTGCTAGAGAAACTGTGAACTTGGCCTTAGAAGGCATGTGACTGTTCACTGAGCCCTAGCTATCCTCAAGTGGCATACTTCTCAACACCAACTTCATTTGTGGCCGTGAGAAATAACAGGCAAGGAAAACTCATAGAGGGTGAAACCAGGAGCCATGGAGAACAACAAAGGACTAGGGAGTTTCTCCTGGAGAACAAAATTAGGGCCTTAACAAGGAATTTCTTCCTTCACAATGTTCATACATCCAGTGGGATTTCAGAATGCTACAGATTAGCAACCACCAAATATTTTCCTTTTTTTTGGCCTTTCTAAATGTGGTTATCCTTTCTCTGTTTTCCCATGGTATGTGTTTTGTACAGAGGGAGATGGGACAGAAAGCTCGTCTTTAAGGCATACGTTGTAGGGACATGGAAAGCGACATCTACATCTGATGAAGAAGATTATATATGAACTGGAGATCCTAGATTTTGTCCTGGCTGGGATCTTTGGTAATCTTCCTAGTGGAGAGCTTGAGTGCATTCTGTATCTGGGAGGAAGAATTAAAAAAATAGGTATTTAGTGACTTAAATTAGGGATTGTGGCAGAAACTCATTAGATTCTGTCTTTGCTCTTCTGGGGCATACAGAGACTCAGATAGCCCTCATGTATGAAGGCTGTGTGACTATTCCTTGTCAATGGAATATTAGCAGAAGTCATTTCAAGGCAAAGGTAGGGTTTGCTTTCTTTTCCCTTTCAATTATGTCCTCAAAAGTAGATCTCACAAGATTTTGGAACTTAGTTCCCTAAATGACCATGTACCAAGTATTCTCTCTCTACTGCAATACTCCTGCTCACCCCCACCCCCAAATTATTATTTAATGAGTATTAGACTTTCATTGTGTTAAGACATTGAGATTTGGGTTATAGCAGTAAACTTACTCAGTATTATACAATAAGGCACACATATAAAAATATTTTACATTTATAATATTTTGGCGACATTTAGAAAATAATGTTTCTTGATTATTTACAATGTTTTAGGTACCATGCCAAGCATTTAGCACATTGTCATCTTATTTGCTCTTTATTTATCACTTATCGGAAGTAAATGTTATTCCTGTTACAGAGATTTAGGAATCTAAAGCTGAGAACATTTATAAGTAACTTGGTCTAGTAGCTGCTATTTATTGGGTTCGTATTTTACCATGATTACTTATTTAATTTCATTCTGATGGACAATAGTGTTTTAAGAACCAGACACAAAGTCTGCCTTATTGACTGCTATTTATCACTAGTAGGTTATAGAATTTGTAGTAGTTGTGGAATAAAAATACACATTTTAAACTTCTGTTACAGTTCAGGGGTTCATGTGCAGATTTTTTATATAGGTAAATTTATGTCATGGGGGTTTGTTTGTATAGATTATTTCGTCACCCAGGTACTAAGCCTAGTACCTAGCAGTTATTTTCTCTGATTCTCTCCCTTCTTCCATCCCCCACCTTCAAGTAGGCCCCTGTGTTTGTTGTTGCCCTCTTTTTGTTCATAGGTTCTCATCATTTAGCTCCCTCTTAAAGTGAGAACATGCAGTATTGGGTTTTCAGTTTTTCTGTTAGTTTGCTGAGAATAATGGCCTCCAGCTCCATCCGTGTTCCTGCATAGGACATGATCTCATTCTTTTTTATGGCTGCATAGTATTCCATGGTGTATTTGTACCACATTTTCTTTATCCAGTCTACCATTGATGGACATTTAGGTTGACTTCATCTCTTTGCTATTGTGAATAGTACTGCAGTAAACATATGGGTGCATGTGTCTTTATGATAGAATGAGTTATACTCCTTTGGGTATATAGCCAGTAATGGGATTGCTGGGTCAAATGATAGTTCTGGTTTTAGCTCTTTGAAGAATTGCCACACTGCTTTCCATAATGGTTGAACTGATTTAGACTACCACCAAGAGTGTATAAGTGTTTCCTTTTCTCCGCAACCTTGCCAGCATCTTTTTTTTTTTTTTTTTACTTTTTCATAGTAGCCATTCTGACTGGTGTGAGATGGTATCTTACTGTAGTTTTGGTTTGCATTTCCCTAATGATCAGTCAAATCGAGCATTTTTCACGTTTGTTGGCCACATGTGTGTCTTCTTTTGAAAAATATCTGTTCGTGTCCTTTGCCCACTTTTTAATGGTTTTTTTTTTTTCTTGCAAATTTAAGTTCCTTATAGTTGCTGGATATTAGATCTTTGTCGATACATAGGTTGCAAAAATTTTCTCCTGTTCTGTAGGTTGTCATTTACTCTGTTGATAGTTTCTTTTGCTGTACAGAAGCTTTTTAGTTTTAATTAGATCCTACTTATTAATTTTTCTTTTGTTGTAATTGCTTTTGGCATCTTTGTCATGAACTCTTTGCCAGTTCCTATATTTGGAATGGTATTGCCTAGGTTGTCTTCCAGGGTTTTTATCGTTTTGGGTTTTACATTTAAGTTTTTATTCTATCTTGAGTTAATTTTTGTATATGATGTAAGGAAGGGGTCCAGTTTCAATGTTCTGCATATGGCTAGCCAGTTATTGCAGCACTGTTTGTTAAATAGGGAGTCCTTTCCCCAGTGCTTGTTTTTGTTGACTTTGTTCAAAATTAGATTGTTATATTTATGCAGCCTTACTTCTGGATTCTTTATTCTGTTCCATTGGCCTGTGTGTCTGATTTTGTGGCGGCCCATGCTGTTTTGGTTACTGTAGCCCTGTAGTGTAGTTTGAAATAGGGTAACATGATGCTTCTAGCCTTGTTCTTTTTGCTTAGATTTGCCTTGGTTATTCTGGCTCTTTTTTGGTTCCGTATGAATTGAAAAATTTTTTTTCTAGTTTTTGAAGAATGTCATTGATAGTCTTCTAGGAATAGCCTTAAATCTATAAATTTCTTTGGGCAATATGGCCATTTTAACAATATTGATTCTTCCTCTGATGAGCATGGAATGTTTTTTTCCATTTGTTTGTGTCATCTCTGATTTCTTTGAGCAGTGTTTTGTAATTCTCATTGTAGAGCTCTTTTACCTTCCTAGTTAGCTGTATTCCTAGGTATTTCTTTCTTTTTTTGGCAATTGTGAATGGAACTGCATTCCTGATTTGGCTTTCAGCATGGCTATTGTTGGTGTATAGGAATGCTAATAGTTTTTGTACACTGATATTGTACCCTGAAACTTAGCTGAAGTTGTTTATCAGCTGAAGGAACTTTTGGGCCATTGACTGTGGGGCCATTGACAGTTTGGGCCAGACTGTGACATTTTCTAGGTGTAGAATCATGTCATCTGCAAACAGGGATAGTTTGACTATAGAATAAATATTGAAAAACTGTATTTGTGACATTAGTATAGAGCACTATACCAGGTGCTGTAATGGGATATACAAATTATGAAGCCCATCTCTCGAGGAACTCCCAATTAAATGGGAGGTTATATTAAGTACCGTGATGATAATAACTATAAAATACTAAGAGTATATTGGGAGAATTTAAGTTTGCCTAGGAAGAGTTTGTAAACATTTTCTTGGAGGTAAAAATTTTGCATGATTATAAAAGCTGTGGTAGTTTTTAAACACAGCCCTCAAGTTCTTTTATACCCCTCCCATCAAGATGTATACCTCTTTCTTCTTTCCTTAAATCTGGGTGGTCTCATAACTGATTGGAACAAAAGAATATGCATTTCTGAGGCTGGGTCATAAACGATGATCCAGGTGTATTCCTTTTTCTTGGAATACTTGCACTTAGATCCCTGAGCCTATAGTGTAAGAAGTCTGACTGCTCTGAGGTCTGCATTCTTTGAAGAAATCAAGCCGTTTGAAAAGGCCAAGGGTTGGTACTCTGTTTGGCAGTCGTAACCTTTGAGTCTCCTAGCCCAGGTACCAGGCGTATGAGGGGACAAGACTTCAGATGATTCCAGCCTCCAACTGTTGCATCATCTTCAGTCTCTAGGTTGTCCTAACTGAGGCCCTGGACATTGTAGAGCAAAGACAAGCCATTGCCTCTTTGTGCTATCTGAATTCCTAATCCCCAGACTCCTTTGACCATGTTAAGATGATCCTTAATTTAAGCTATGTTTGGGGTTAATTTATTATGTAGCAACAGTAACTGGTAATTTATTATGTAGCAACAGTAACCGGTAATAAATTACTACATAATTTATTATGTAGTAACAGTAACATAGGTGGAACTCGAACACATGCTAAAGAGAAGAGGCATTTGTACTGCTTTAACAAAAGTCCTGAAGTAGTATGTTTAATTGCTTGACCCTTAGTGTTTATTTTGGATTTGGAAGGATGTTAGGTTGTAATAAAAGAGAAGTCTGGAAAGTCATTAGGGGCCAATTGTTTATGGCTCCTAATGTTTCATTAATGGGTCTAAACTTCTTCCCTTGTGCCATGAGACTATAAAGATTTTTTGAGCATAGAAGAACATGTAGAAAATGACTATGGAACTTTCTCACTTTCTTTTACATCATCTCAACTTCCTGGAATGTGTTTAAAGTTTATGCTCATATATGTTCACTCAGCAAACATTTCTCGAACATGTACATTCTGCCAGAAGCATAGTTCTTGTAAAGTGAAAATATTTATTTTTTTTTCATGAAATTTTCTTTCTTGAGTAAGAAAGCCAGCTATAATGTTTATTTTACTTTATTTTACGTTATGTTATGTTATGTTATGTTATGTTATGTTATGTTATGTTATTTGAGATAGGGTCTCACTCTGTCACCCAGGCTGGAGTGCAGTGGCACAGCCTCAGCTCACTGTAATCTCCACTTTTCGGGCTCAAGCAATCCTCCCACCTTAGCCTCCCAGGTAGCTGGGACCACAGGTGCACACCACCAGCTTGGCTAATTTTCATGTTTTCTTGTAGAGACAGTGTTTTACTGTGCTGCCCAGGCTGGTCTCAAACTCCTGGGCACAAACTATCTGCCCACTTCGGCCTCCCAAAGTGCTGGGATTATAGGCATGAGCCACCACACCTGACCTATTATGTTATTTTTATTTCTAAATAGGGCACTAAAAATTATTTTGGCTACGTGCATATATTAAGTAATCATATTGAATATGTAAAGCATAAATGCAGTAGAAAAGGCTTGAAGGTTAAATGAAGATCAGGAAATATTTAGTGGGGATACATATCTCTGTGCTTTTGTCAAAACTCAGTTGTTAATATCTACAAAAATGTGTGCTATAAATTTGGTGAAGATTGCACTGAAATCTGTAGATCAATTTAGGGAGACATGACATCTTACTGATATTGATCTACCAATCTATGAACCCAGAATTTTTCTCCATTTACTGTTTTAGTATAGGTATAGTAGTAATTAGTATTACTTTCTTTCATTGCATGTTGTTTCTCATGGGATTATATCACACAGAGCCAGGTGGTTTCTCCCTGCTATGCCTTTCTTTGATTTCATTTTATGGGCAAAAATTCATGGGAGGCCAAGGAGGGCAGATCACCTGAGGTTGGGAGTTCAAGACCAGCCTGACCAACATGGTGAAACCCCTTGTCTCTACTAAAAATACAAAATTAGCCAGGCGTGGTGGCACACACCTGTAATCCCAGCTACTTGGGAGGCTGAGGTAAGAGAATCGCCTGAACCCAGGAGGCAGAGGTTGCAGCGAGCCGAGATTGTGCCATTACACTCCAGCCTGGGCAACAAGAGCAAAATTCTGTCTCAAAAAAAAAAAAAAAATTCATATAATTGACTAGAGCCTGCAATGTCAAATTAATGGGAAGAGTGAGGATGAGGGTCCACTGTATCAGTATTTTATAGAGTAACCAAAGCGGGTAGAATTGGCAATAATTTAAGAAGAGGAATACTCTCACAAACCTGTTAGCTTTGTAGCAGAGATGTCTACTTAATAGTACCTACCCTTACAAGTTCAGGAGTTTGCAGAGTGATTCCCTAAGAGTGTTTGTATCAGTTACATATGCTATCATTGCATTGCCAAGTTGTACCTTTCTTTAGACCATTCTCTTTGGAGACATCTCAAGTTACAAAGTCTTAAAACAGTCAAAATAAATTCCGAGTTTGAATACTTCCTCAAACAGAAGTGAAGTAGTTGTATTGGTTGATTAAAATCAGTCTACGAGTTTTATGTGATTTGTAGAGAAGTGCTAAGTATCAGTGGTTTTATAGAATTATAGCCTATCATTTATGATACTCACATACCAGAAGTTATTTCTGTATGGTGACTTCACAAGTTTTTTGTGGTTTGTGGGGAAGTGCTAAGTATCAGTGTTTTATGGAATTATATGCTATCATTTGTAATTCACATATCAGAAACCATTTCTATAGACAATGGTGACTTCATGCTAGTTATATTATAAACTCTTCTTTGAGAAAAGTATAATGGGACTTCAGGAATTTGGGTAGAGAGAAGGGAAAAATGTTTTGTTCTAGTATAACTAATCTTGAAAAGCAAGGTTATTCTTACAACCTGTGGCTTTAATGGAAGAGGCTTTCTACAATGATCCCAATTTTTAAATTAGTTGTGAGAGTCAGACCTTGCGGTCCTTTCACATTGCAGGAGGACCTAACAACATAGTTCCCTTAAATATTGAAAAATACAGAGTCAAAATGTATTTCTGAGTCTCTAGCAAATAAGGAAATTAATTTACCTCTAAATGACAGATGCAAGATAAGAAATTATAAGCCTTTGTGCAGTATTTCAGGTTATAGAACTGGTTATCCCTATCCATGCTTCTTTGCTAAGAGAAATGTCTAAAACATTCAGAAGTGGTGCAGTTCATATCCATGACACAGTTTACTTCTCTGCTAATGATGATAACTTTAGTATTTGCCGCCTTCTCAGAACTGCAATATTAGCAGTGAGAAAAATCTAGGCTGAAATATTGGAGGAATGATGTTTCTAAGAAAAGGTGCAGAGCTCTAAGGTTAAGAGCTTAAAGAGGATGGGTAACTTTTACTTCTGTTCTTACTATCCTGAATGTTACGTCAAATGCTCTACGAAGTCACATTTGAACACATTTAAACTCAGAAATTTTATGACATAGTTTCTTGGTGAATGCAAGTTTTGTAATAAGTTTGATGGTGACTGCTTTTAAGATTATTTTTGAACTGATATATCAGCTGGGGAGTCTTGTTGGAGAACTGGATAGATGCTTCACTATGATTTACGTTCTGATAGGATTTCCAATCCTATACTTACTAGTATTTATGAGAGGGCTATGAAACTATGATATTTATCTGAGGACAAAAGATGTGTGGTAGTTTATCAAGCAACATCACCTTATTAAAAATTTGAGGGAAGCTATAATTTTGATGATTTAGTTTGATGGATAATAAAAGTTTTAATGTCTTTTGAAAGAAATGATTTCTAGCGTTCATACAGACTAGTATGCATATTACATTAGCTAAGGGAATCAAGCCCCATTCTTGTTCTAAAATAAATACATATTTACAGTCTTTTCCAGAGAGGGAGGAGATAGCCTCTGAAGGAATAAAAGAAGGTCAAAACCAGCAAGCACAGAAAGCACTGTTTGAAATGGAAAAATTAACTGATGGCTCCTTCTTTAAATTTGATATTTCTTTAGCTATTCCCATCAAGAGCACAGTTTACATTCAGCCGGAGATAATTGTGTACATAGTGACTTCTAATAACGTAGCTTTCTCTTCTTTCCTGGGTCCCAAGAAACACTGTTATAAACCTTTTCTGAATACAGAACACAATACTGTAGCTATTACGTGGGTTTTATGCTTTTATTCACAGGTATAGATTTAAGTCTGTATTTTTGGTAAGAGGAGATCAAGCATTTTTATGTTTGCCACACAGTAAGGATATATGCATCTCTTTGGACTGAGTTGTTTTCATTTACTTATCTTTATTTTTCTTCATTTTTTCTTTTTTTCTGGGCATATTTTACCACCAATCATCATTTGCTTGTCTTTGAAGAAAGTTATATGAATAAAAAAGGAAAAATAAACTGTTTTCCTATACTTAAAATATTTCTCTTCTGAAAACAGATGTCTGGGAATTTTTGCCACATCAACCAATTTCCAACTCTCTGACACCAACTGGGTGTATTACAGTTCAATGCAATTCTGATAGTATATACGTGGGGTTACTACAGACCCCGCAAATTAAGGGCTCAGTCCCACAAGACTGCTCCCCACTTCAAATGCCACTCTCCAGTCCAAATTGTCACCTGTGCTTCTGACTGACTAGCTATAAATGGGAAGTTCTCATGACCCCTCCTTGGGCTTGAAAATTTTCTAGAACAGCTGACAAAACTCAGGGTAACACTTTACTTATGAGTGTCGGTTTATTATAAAGAATACAACTCAGGAATAACCAAATGCAAGACACACATAGGGCAATTAAGGGGGAGAGACACAGAGCTTCCATGCCCCAGTTAGGCATACCACCTCTCAGAACCTCCATGTGTTCACCAACCCAGAATCTCTTGAAACCGGGTCCTTTGGGGTTTTATAGAGGCCTCATTGTGTAGGCATGATTGATTAAAATCATTGGCCAATACTGATTAACTCAACCACCAGTCCCTCTTTGTAAGACATCAGGAGAGGAGAGCTGAAACTTCAGTGCTCTAATCATATTGTTGGTTTCCCTGGAAGCCATTCTCCAACCTAAGGCTTTTCAGGAGCCTTTAGCCACCGGATATCTCATTAGCATACAAAAAGACACTTCTGAGATTCCAGAGATTTTAGGAGCGGTGTGTCTAGTCACAGACCAAATATTAGAACAAAAGATGGTCCTGGCACTCCTGTCATTCAGGAAATTACAAGGGTTTTAGAAGCACTGTGCTGGGAACTGGTGGCAAAGACCAAATGTATATTTCTTACTGCAAATCACAATATCAAAGTGAAATACAAGTTTAATCTCTTATATTTACATGTCCAAAGGCCTTTTATTCATGGAAACCACACCTAAGGATTTCCCTTCTGAATCTCCGGATAGCATCTGCATCATAGTTGACTTATACTTCTGCTGATCCGCACCCAGTGCGTAGGAGCAGAAAGATCCAGCAAGTAGCTACACAGGAATGTAGATGGAAGAAGCTATGTAGAAGGCTGGCATTTTCTGTTGATTCTTCCTTGGCAGGGAAACTAATGAGGACAATAACTCTTACTTGGCCGAGATTAGTCATATTTTTGGAATGAAGGTAGGAAGACAATTACTTAACACTATCCATTTTATTGAACAAAAATTAAATAAAGCAAATAGCTAAGATTGGACAGGAGCTTATATACAGGAGCAATTTTAGCCCATGTGATAGAAAATGTAAAAGTAAAATCTGAAGCAGTCTAATGTAAAACTAGGTATCCTAGTCACTCCTGTCTTATTCGCTTTAAATTCAGACAAATCTTGCACAGCTTTAAACAAAGAAGGTGTAATAAATGCAAGGGGCCTGTATTATGTTCTGATGCTACGCTCTCTAATATGGTAGACACTAACCACATGTGATTATATAAATTAAAATTATAAAAATTTATTCTGTAGCATTAGCCACATTTTAAGTGCTCAATAGCCTCATGTATCTAGTGACTACAGTCTTTGACATCACAGATGAAGAATAGTTCCATCATCACAGAAAATGCTTTTGGATGGCAGTGATCTAACACAAGGAAAAAACTGCTGGAGAGTCTATAAGATACCTGGTTTATGATCCCCTAGAAAGTCTGGACCAACCACAGTCCTTTGTATATGATAGAGTGCTTAGTAAATATTTGTTGATGGGCTAAATAAATGAAAATCTTAACATTTTCCCAAAAGTAAGTAATTTTTAATACTCATGTAAACTAAAAATAATACACACTCCTTCCCAAATGAGATTTAAATATGTAATTTTCTGGAGTTATTGTAGTAATAGTTTATGATATGAATAATCTCCCCTTCCATTAATACTTTCTTATTATATGGGTTAGTTTCTTACATGGTTTTCTATAGTCACATTTGTTAAAGAGTCCAGTTGATGGGCAAATTAGCAATCTTATCCTGGGATGCATGAACACTTTCCAAGGAAAACACAGACATGGAACATTCTATCCATGAATAGCAGAATACACAGTGTTTTCAAATGTTCATGGAAAATATACCAAGACAGACCACAGTCTGAACCACTAAGAAATCTGAAAAATTTTTTAAAATTTGAAACATATAGAGTATGTTCTCTAACCACTATGGAATCAAACTAGATATCAATAATGGAAAGAAAATAGGAAAATCTCTGGACACTTGAAAAGTAAACAGTATGTTTCTAAATAGTTAATGGTTCAAAGAAATAAAAATACATTGAATGAAAGTATAACATATCAAAATTCTGAGATTCAGCTAAAGCATTATTCAGATGGAAGCTTACTGTACTACATACGTATACTGGAAAAGAGGAAAAGTCTAAAATTGATAATCTAAAATCCTGCCTCAAAAAAAAAAAAAAAAAAAAGCTCAAAATAGTTAAGCCAAGCAGTAAGAAGGAAACAATAAACATGAAAACAGAAATCAATGAAATTAAAACATAGAGAAAAATCAGTGAAACACACAGTTGGCCCTTTGAGAGAATGACACAATTGTTACACCCTTAGAACAAATGGACAAAATGATCAATATCAGAAATGAAATGAGGTATCACTAGAGACCTTATAGTCAGCCATCAACAAGTTAATAAGAAACTACTGCAAATAACTCTTTGCATGTAAATTTGAGTCACTTAGATGAAATGGACAAATGACTTGAAAAGCACAAACTGCTGTAACTCACCCAATATATAATAGATAATTTGAATAACTCTATAACTATTAAGAAAGTTGAATTCATAATTTTAAAATTCTCAAAATAGAAATCTCCAAACCTAGATGATTTTACCAGGTAATTATCGTAAATGTTTAAAGACTAATTAACATTCATTCTATACAATTGGTTCCAAAAAAACAGAAAAGAGAAGAACACTTTATTTATTTATTTATGGAGATAGAGTCTCACTCTGTCTCCCAGGCTGGAGTGCAATGGCATGATCTCGGCTTACTGCAATCTCTGCCTCCTGGGTTCAAGTGATTCTCCTGCCTTAGCCTCCTGAGATTACAGGCGTCTGCCACCACACCCAGCTTATTTTTGTTATTTTTGTATTTTTAGTAGAGACGGGGTTTCACCATGTTGGCTAGACTGGTCTTGAACTCTGGACCACAGGTGATCCACCCACCTCGGCCTCCCAAAGTGCTGGGATTACAGACGTGAACCACCACGCCTGACCTCAATTTATTTTTTAAAGCCTGTGTTACTCTGATACCAAAAGCAAAGACAAAGACAAAAACAGAAAACTACAAAATGTATATAAATGTGGAAAAAGCATTTGACAAAATTCAACACCCATTTATGCTTTTTTAAAAATCTTAGAAAGCTAGGAATAGAGGGAAACTGCTTCAACTTGATAAAGAACAGCTACAGAAAGCCAAAAGTAACATTATACTTACTGGTGAAAAATTGAATGCTTTCCCCCTAAGATTGAGAATAAGAAAGGATGTCTGCTCTCATTGCTGCTGCTATTCAATATGCTGTTGGAAGTTCTAGCCAGCTCAATACCACAAAACAAGGAAATAAAAGACATACAGATCAGAACAGAAGAAATAAATCTGTCCATGTTTGTAGTTGACATCATTATATATATAGACAATTCCAAAAAGTACACAAAAACACATCTAGAACTAATAAGTGAGTTATATAGATTCATAGGTTATGAGATCATACAGAAACTAATTGTATTTTTGTATATCCTATCAATGAAGATGTGAAAAAAAAATTAAAATACAGTGTAATTTATAGTTTCTAAAAGAAATGATGTATTTTAGGTGTAAATCCAGCAAAACATATACAGGACTCATATGCCGAGACTACAAAATGTTGGGAAAAAAATTAAAAGATCTAAGTAAATGGAAATACTGTGTACGTAGATTGGAAGACTCAATACAATAAAGATGCCAATTCCACTCAAGTTGATATACAGGTTTAAAGCAATTCTTATCAAAATCCCCAAAGATTTTTTCAATACATAGACGAGATTATATATATGGAAAGATGAGGGAATTAGAATAGCTAAAACAATTTAGAAAAAGAAGAAAATAGTGGGAAGAATCATCCTATTGTATTGGCAGAAAGATAATGAAAGAAAAACAGTTTCTTTATTCACAACACTTCTTATATCAAACGTATGGGTGTTCCACACCAAGCAGTTCCTCAGTTATCTGTGGATACTGATAGAGTGTCCTATAGTTTAACTCAATTTTTGACATTAATTACCTAGAATTCCCACAAATTAAAGGCTCAGTCCCACAAGAGTACCGTACCTCCCATTTCAGGTGCTAGTTGCAAGTATGGAGTATCCACACTTTTGTCTGACTTGGCTGTACAGCCCCCTCCTCAGGTTTGATAATTTGTTTGTTCTCCAAGCCCTGTAGTTTTGGAGGCTTCAGCAGATAGACTTTTTATGGAGGCTTCAGTGTGTACACATAATCAAATACTAACTCAATCTCCAGCCACTCCCTGGAGAATGCAGATGGGGCTAAAAGTCCCCAGCTTCAAATTATGGCTTGGTCTTTTCGGTGATCAGCTCCCCATCCTGAAGCCATTCAGGAGCCCACCAAGAGTTTCCTAATTAGAGCAAAGATATGCCTGTCACCAAGGAAGCCTGATATGATTTGGCTGTGTCCCTATCCAAATCTCATCTTGATTTGTAGTTCTCATAATTCCCATGTGTTGTGGGGGGGGACCCTGTGGGAGTAGAGTCATGGAGGCAGGTCTTTCCCATGATATTCTCATGATAGTGAATAAGTCTCATGAGATCTGATGGTTTTATAAAGGGGAGTTTCCCTGCACAAGTTCTCTTCTCTTGTCTGCCGCCATGTGAGACATGCCTTTCACCTTCTGCCATGATTGTGAGGCCTCCCCAGCCAAATGGAACTGTGTTGCTGATAAAGCAACATAAAAATGGACTAATACAGTAAATTAGTACCAGGAGAGTGGGACACTGCAGTAAAGATACCCCAAAAATGTGGAAGTGACTTTGGAACTGGGTAGTAGGCAGAGGTTGGAACAGTTGGGAGAGCTTAGCAGAAGACAGGAAAATGTGGGATGGTTTGGAACCTCCTAGACTTGTTGAATGGCTTTGCCCAAAATGCTGATAGTGATATGGACAATGAAGTTCAGGCTGATGTGGCCTCAAATGGAAATAAGGAACTTATTGGAACTGGAGTAGCAGTGACTCTTATTATGTTTTAGCAAAGAGATTGGTGGCATTTTGCCCCTTCCCTAGAGATTTGTGGAACTTTGAACTTGAGAGAGTTGATTTAGGGTGTGGGAGAAGAAATTTATAAGCAGCAAAGCATTCAAGATGTGACTTGAGTGCTGTTAAAGGCATTTAATTGTATAAGGGAGGCAGAGCATTAAACATTCAGATAATTTGCAGCCTGACAATGTGATAGAAAGGAAAATTCCATTTTCTAAAGAGAAATTCAAGCAGCTGTAGAAATTTGCATAAGTAACAAGAAACCAAATGTTAATTTCCAAGGCAATGTGGAAAAGATCTCCAGGGTATGTCAGAGACCTTTGTGGTAGCCCCTTCCATCACAGACCCAGAGGCCTAGGAGGAAAAAATGGTTTACTGGGCCAGGCCCAGGGTCCCACTGCTGTGTGCAGTCTAGGGACTTGGCACCTTGCCTCCTAGCTGCTGTAGCAATGACTGAAAGGGGCCAAGGTACAGCATGGGTTGTGGCTTCAGAGGCAGCAAGCCCCAAGCCTTGGCAGCTTCCACATGATGTTGAGCCTGCAGGTGCACACAAGTCAAGAACTGAGGTTTGGGAACCTCCGCCTAGATCTCAGAAGATATATGGAAATGCCTGGATGTCCAGGAACAAGGGTGCTGCTGGGGCGGGGTTCTCAGGAAGAACTTCTGCTAGGGCAGTGCAAAAGGGAAATGTGGGGTTGAAGCCCCCATACAGAGTCCCCACTGGGCTGCTGCCTAGTGGAGCTGTGAGACGAGGGCCACCATCCTCCAGACCCTGTAATGGTAGATCCACTGACAGCTTGACTGTGTGCCTGGAAAAGACACAGACACTCAACAGCAGCCTGTGAAAGCAGCCAGGAGGGAGGCTGTACCCTGCAAAGCCACAGGGGCAGAGCTGCCCAAGACCATACAACTTACCTCTTGCATCCCTGTGATCTGGATGTGAGACCTGGAGTCAAAGGAGATCATTTTGGAGCTTTAGCATTTGACTGCCCCGCTGGATTTTGGACTTGCATGGTGCCTGTAACCCCTTTGTTTTGGCCAATTTCTCACATTTGGAATGGCTGTATTTACCCCATGCCTGTATCCCCATTTTATCTAGGAAGTAATAAACTTGCTTTTGATTTTACAACCTCATAGGCAGAAAGGACTTGCCTTGTCTTGGATGAGACTTTGGACTGTGGACTTCCGCATTAATGCTGACATGAGTTAAGACTTTGGGGGACTGTTGGGAAGGCATGACTGGTTTTGAAATGTGAGGACATGAGGTTTGGAGGGGGCCAGGGCAGAATGATATGGTTTGGCTGTGCCACACCCTAATTTCATCTTGAATTGTAGCTCTCACAATTGACATGTGTTGTCATGGGAGGGACCCAGTAGGAGGTAATTGAATCATGGGGGCAGGTCTTTCCTGTGCTGTTCTAGTGTTAGTGAATAAGTCTCATGAGATCTGATGGTTTTATAAAGGGGAGTTTCCCTGCACAAGTTCTCTTCTCTTGTCTGCCGCCATGTGAGACATGCCTTTCACCTTCTACCATGATTGTGAGGCCTCCCCAGCCACGTGGAACTGTGAGTCTATTAAATGCCTTTCTTTTGTAAATTGCCCAGTCTTGGGTATGTCTTTATTAGCAGCATAAAATCGGACTAATACTAAGTCTAAGGAATTTAGAAGCTTTATGTAAGTTGCTCCTATCATTGCTATCAGTCAGGGGTTTTAGGAGTTCTGTGTCAGGAACCAAGGTCAAAGACCAAATATTAGAACAAAAGATGCTCTTAGGACCCCTGTCATTCACAAAATTACCAGAGTTTTAGGAGCTTTGTGTGAAAACCAGGGGCAGAAACCAAATATATATATTTGGTTTGTTCCATTGACCACTAGGTCAGTGGAACAGAACAGCAAACCCAGAAATAGCCTATCCAATTACAGCCACCTGTCTTTTGACAAAGGTACAAAAACAATTCAAAGGAAAAGAATAATATTCTTCAGAAGTGGAGCCAGTGCAATTGGATATCCATAGACAAAAACATAGACCAAAAAAAAAAAAAAATCTTGACCTAAGACTCACAGTGGTACCAAAGTAACCCAGAATGGATAATAGATTGAAGTTCAAAATGTAAATTATAAAACTTTTAGGAGTAAACATAGAACATCTTTGGGAACTAAAGCTTGGTGAAGAGTTCTTAGACATGACACAAAAAACATGATCTATAAAAAATTGCTAAATTGGAATGTATTAAGAACCTTTGCTGTGCTAAATACCCTGTAATGAGAATGAAAAGACTAGGATAAAATACTGGCAAACCACTATCTGACAAAAGACTTGTATATAGAATATATAAAGAACTCTCTAGACCGGGTGTGGTGGCTCAGGCCTGTAATCCCAGCACTTTGGGAGGCCGAGGCAGGCGGATCACCTGAGGTCTGGAGTTTGAGACCAGCCTCCAGCCTGGCCAACATGGAGAAATGCTGTCTCTACTAAAAATACAAAAATTAGCCAGATGTGGTGATGCATACCTGTAGTCCCAGCTACTTGGGAGGCTGAGGCAGGAGAATCGCTTGAACCCAGGAGGTGGAGGTTGCGGTGAGCCAAGATCACGGCATTGCATTCCAGCCTGGGCAACAAGAGCAAAACTCCGTATTAAAAAAAAAAAATTAGTGGCAATATTAAATGTTGGCAAGGAACAGCCACTGGAGTTGGCAAGGATATGGTAATACAGTCTCTCACATATTGCTGGTAGGAGTTGTAAAATAGTATAGTTGCTCTGGAAAATGGTTTAGCAATTGCTTAAAATGCTAACTATACACTTAACCATATGACTTAGCCGTTGTACTCTTGGGAGTTTCTCCTAGAGAAATTAAAATTTATTTCTGCACCAGAAACCCATACATGGTATTATTTTCAATGGACCAAAATTGGAAACAACCAAAATGTCCTACAATAGTAGGAATGATTAAACTGTGATACATCTGTACTATGGTATATCTCTTAGCAATATAAAGTAATGAACTATTGATACCCTCAAAAATTTGGACAGATCTCAGTCAGGAGCATTATGTAAGTGAAAAAAAACAGTCTCAAAAGGACACATAGTGTATGATTCAATTTATATAGCATTCTCAAAACAACAAAATTGTAGAGGTCATCGACAAATTAATGGTAGTCATGGGATTTTTGTGGGGGTGGGGTTGGGTGAAACTATAAAAGTGTGGCATGAGGAAACTCTTTATAGTGGTAGAATAGTTTTATTTATTGATTGTGATTGTGATTACACAAATCTATGCGTGTAATAAAATGGCGTAGAACTATATACACATTGTACCAATGTGATTTTTCTGGTTTTGATATTGTATTATAGTTTTATAAGAAATAACCATGAGGGGAATTGAGTAAAGAGTACAGGGGACCTCATTGTATTGCCTTGTAACTTGATGAATTTCTGTAATTTAAAAATAAAAACTAGAAAAATTGTTTAAGGGTGTATTGTTAAGAGTGTTAAGAGGTCTATTCATTTTTTTTTTTTTTGAAATGGTTTCTTGCTCTGTCGCCCAGGCTGGGGTACAGTGGTGCGATCTTGGCTCACTGCAACCTCTACCTCCTGCGTTCAAGTGATTCTCCTGCCTCAGCCTCCCGAGTAGCTGGGACTACAGGTATCCACCACCACACCCGGCTAATTTTTTGTATTTTTACTAGAGATGGGGTTTCGCCATGGCAGCCAGGATAGTCTCAATCTCCTGATCTCGTGATCTGCCCGCCTCGGCCTCCCAAAGTGCTGGTATTACAGGCATGAGCCGCCGCGCCAGTGAGATGTATTAAAATTTAAGACTACTTTAAGTTTTCCAGTCCCTTTTTGGTTTTTTCTTTTTTAATACTTTGAGATTGGGGTCACTTTCTTTCACCCAGACTAGAGTGCAGTGGCATGATCTTGGCTCAATGCAGTCTTGACCTCCTGGGCTCAAATGAGCTTCCCACCTCAGCTTCCCAAGTAGCTGGGATTACAAGTATGCACCACCATACCGCATTAATATTTGTTTGTTTGTTTGTTTGTTTTTTAGAGATGGGGGTCTCGCAATGTTGCCCTGGCTGGTCTTGAACTCCTGGCCTCAAGCAACCCTCCTGCCTGGGCCTCACAAACTGCTGTGATTACCGCCTTTTTATTATATTTGATTAAAGATACTGTCTCTAGGTAAAAAATTTAGAGGCATCATTAATATTCATAAGATAGGTTTTGGGAAAACCATTTTGGTTTACTTCCCAGAAGATTAGAAACTGAATAATTCTTATGTCTGTGTACAAACCCTATTAGAAGTTAGATGATTCCCAACTAATTGCTTTCAACAAAAGTAAAGGAGGATCTAATAAGGTGTGAGCTGATATAAGAGAGCACCTGCCTTACTTATAATTTATTTTTTAGTTTTCTGACTTCTTAAACACGGCACATGGCTATGTGTTTGATATATAGCTGTTGATTCTTTTGAAGAAAGGAGAGAAAAATGGCCGGGTGCAGTGGCTCACGCCTGTAATAGCAGTCTGGGGGGCCGAGGTGGGCAGATCACCTGAGGTCAGGAGTTTGAGATCAGCCTGAACAACATGACGAAACCCTGACTCTACTAAAAATACAAAAATTAACTGGGTGTGGTGCTGCATGCCATAATCCCAGCTACTTGGGAGTTTGAGGCAGGAGAATTGCTTGAACTTGGGAGGTCGAGGTTGCAATGAGCCAAGATTGCATCACTGCACTCCAGTCTGACGGAGCAAGACACTGTCACAAAAAAAAAAAAAAAAAAAAAAGAAAGAAAAAAAAGGGGAGAGAAAATTGCATGCAAATAACAAAACCATTTTTTCTCAATGCTTCTTATCACCAAGAAAATGGTAACAAAGGAGTAAGAAATAGTATTTCATGGGAAACATGACTCTTTTAGCCTGTAGTCAACTTGTTTGGATACTATCTGCATTGGTGCAGGTGGAAAGGAATTCCTGTTTTGATAGCTGAATGGAACTAGGTAAGAAAACAAGCAGGAAAATAAACATGTATTCATATAAAATTATTAGCAAATGTAGTTTGAAAGAAAACAAACTTACTTCCCCTACATGTTTTAAACAGATGAAATGTTTACAGTTCTCTAAATTCACTGTCTTTTATTTTGTTGAGCATTCTTTTTTCTACAAATTGAGTTTATAAATTAATAAAACTGCCAAAGTGTACTGTTTCTCATTTTCAGTCTAAACAGCAGTATTTTCTTTAGGACTTCGAAGTTTAGTACTATAGTTTCATCTAATGCCAGAGTCATCAGAGTTTTTAACCAGTGTGTAATGTACAACTACAGATTATTTTTCTTTATCTAGCATATGTTCTTGGGATTAGACCATGTTGTAAAATAGGCAGGGACTGAAACAGATTGATATTCTATGGTTACCTTTGTAAAAAATGTAATTTCTGCTTTTGCTGTTCAAGAAGGCAGAATCATCTTTTCTTACAGGGAAAAGAGGAAGAGGAGTTGTTGTTAGTAATGTAAGCATCTGTGTTTGAATTTTACAAAATATTAGCTTTTTGATTAATTTATTCAGTAGTTATTTGAATGCCAAATTTGTGTGCAGTATATTTCTCCCAACTTCTGTGTTGGGTGCTGTCTATATGGTAATAGGTAAAACTGATAAAATGCCTGACTTCATGAAGGTAGTGTAGTTAGGAAGACAGCTAAAGAACTGGCAAACAAACAAGTGTGTGTTTAATCATATTATTTTCTCAAGTTTGTCACCAGTGTGCTGTAGAGTCACCAAAATCGAGTTTCACTTCTCAGAAATTTGCTAAACATCATTTATGCTAAATAGTATCAGGCACTTCTAATAGTAATACTGAATGCTAACCTTTATTGAGTGCTTATGTTCTTTTAACATTCATTATTTTATGTAATGCTCGTGTAATGTTATAAAGTATAGATACTTTTATTCTTGCCATTCTGCAAGTGAGAAAAAAGAGACTCAGAGATCAAGTAACTTGCTTAACCTCATAACTTGCTTAGCCTCATAATTTGCATAGCCTATTTAGTGGTAGAACTGGTTTTTGTATTGAGTTAGTAATAGCAGATCTTGAGCTGTTAACCACTGTGTATTCTGTTCTGTATTATTTAGCACTGTGTTAGGCCATGTAGTGATATAAAAGAAACATGACCAAAATCCCTATCTCTTAAGGTGCTTTCGGTCCTATTCCAGTAAAGACAATATATTTAACTGTTAGATGATGTTAATAGATAAAATTCTAAAAGTATAGTCAAGTGACATACTTTGACACAAAAGGATTTTTGGATAGAAAATAGAGATAGAGAACCATCAAGTAGAATTATTGGGAAAGACTCCATGGAGGAGAACTGACCCTTAGAAGATGGTTAAGATAACGATATAGATGGGGAGGTGGACTGCGGAGGCAATGGAGGGATGTTGATGAGATAACAGCAATAGGAAAGAATGCATTGCAGGAATTAGCATGACTCTTTTAGAAGGTTGTGAGGATAAGACCAGCCTAACAGAGGAAACAGTTTTGCCCATTCATTCTTTAAACTTTGACAGCCAGATACTTTGTCAGTAAATAGTAAAGCATAATATGTGAAAAACATTTCAAACTAATTATGTGGGATCTTCAATTCCAGGTAGTAAGGAATCTGTATTTATTTAATTTTTAAAATTATGATAAAATATACATACACATAAAATTTACCATTTTAAGTGTTTTAAGTGTACCATTCAGAGGCATTAAGTGCATTCACATTGTTGTGCAACTGTTGTTGCTATTCATCTCCAGAACTTTTCCTTCATCTGAAACTGAAACACTGTATTCATTTTTTAAAAAACTCTCAATTTCCCTTTGCCTCCAACTCCTGGTAATCTCTGTTCCCTTGTATGTCTCTATGATTTGCCTGTTTTAGGTACCCCTTATAAGTGGAATCATGCAATTATTTGACCTTTTGTGTCTTATTTCACTTAGTGTAGTGACATCAAGGGTTATCCATGGTATAGCAAGTATTAGAATTTCTTTCCTTTTTAAACATGAATAATATCCTGATATATGATTATAGTACATTTTGTTTAACCTATTCATCCATTGATGGACAGTTGGATTACTTTCACTTTTTGACTATTGTGAATAGTGCGGCCATGAGCATGGATAGACAAATATCTGTTTGAATTTCTGGTGTCAGTTCTTTTGGATATATACCCAGAAGTAAAATTGTTGGATTGTATGAAAATCCAACAGTTTTTCAGTATCTATTTACTAAATACTAGTGTTTAATTTTTCAGTGTCTATTTACTAAATATAATATTTTATTCCCACTTGTTTAATGTTGCTTACATCTATTCTTTTTCATTCCTGCATGTATTATATATTATAGCTAGACCAGATTAGAGATTATATGCTCCGTATTTTCCAGCCTTCTGTGGCTGTGGTCATCTGGCTTGTTCCCTTTGCCTTCCTCTTTCCTTCTTGCTCTGTCTACACGTTGACCATTTATCAAGATCTAAATACCATTCCTTTGATACATAATGGAATTAAATAGTGATAGTAAATTAGAAAACCAAAATATAATTGATAATGAAACTCAAAAGATGAACAAATTAGGTATACCCTAAAGAAGCCTAAGAAAAAAGAGAAAGAAAACAGTAATATACAGCATTAGGGTTGAGAAAAGCAGTATAATCACAGATTTAGATAATACCAAAAATAATAAAACATTTTGTGCAGTTTTAAACATACATAGTTATTAGTCTAGATGAGACAAATACATTTTAAAATAAAATATAAAGTATCAGAATGAAACTTAAGAGAGAGAAAACCTGAACAAACTGATAACAATGGATGAAGTGAAAAGAACTGTTAATAACCAAGTAACCAAGACTCACATCACCAGTAAATAAGTCATGTGGGTAGAATGTACCTCCTAATATGATGCAATGAGAAGATCACTTCACCTTTGTGGTATCCTTCCCTAAATCTGTAACACAGTCTAGGCATGAGAACACAGAAAATAAACCCAAATTTTGGAACATTCTACAAAATTTCTGACTCATACTTTTTAAAATTGCCAAGTTTATGGGAAAAAAAGAAAAAAGAAAAGGTTGAGAAATTATCACAGAGCAGAGGAGAATGATTAAAGAGTCATGGTGCTAAATGCAGTATGGTGTCCTGGAAGAGAAAAGGACATTAGTGGAAACACTGGGGAAATCTGGATAGAGTCTGTAGCTTAGTTAATAGTATTATACTAATGCTAACTTCTTAGTTCAAACAACTGTACCCTGTCTCTAAGATGTTAATATAGGGGGATGCTGGGTGAAGGGTATATAAGGACTCTATTCTATATTTACAGTTTTCTTTAAATCTCGAGTTGTTAAAGATCACACACACACACACACACACACACACACACGGCAGCAGGCTATGTAGTTTTATAGACTTACTGCCCTTTCTAGTGTCGTTCATTAACAAGTAACTGAAAATTCTTTTTTTTTTTTTTTTTTTTTTTGAGACGGAGTCTCGCTCTGCCGCCCAGGCTGGAGTGCAGTGGCCGGATCTCTGCTCACTGCAAGCTCCGCCTCCCGGGTTCACGCCATTCTCCTGCCTCAGCCTTCCGAGTAGCTGGGACTACAGGCGCCCGCCACCGCGCCCGGCTAGTTTTTTGTATTTTTTAGTAGAGACGGGGTTTCACCATGTTAGCCAGGATGGTCTCGATCTCCTGACCTCGTGATCCGCCCGTCTCGGCCTCCCAAAGTGCTGGGATTACAGGCTTGAGCCACCGCGCCCGGCCTGAAAATTCTTAAATTACTATTAAAACTATTTCAAAATATTAAAAATATAGAAAGCATTTCACTGTATTATATGAAGGCGGCATTACTTCAGTACAAAAAAAACTTAATGAAGATACCAAAAAAGAGAAAATATAGATGCAAAAATCCTAAGCAAAGTATTAGAAAATTGAATCTCGTAGTCTGTTGAGAGAGTAATATGCTGTGTAGTTTTCATTCGAGATGTACAGTATGTTTCATTATAATGAAATGTGTCAATATAATTCATTACATATTGAAAGAGTAAAACTGCATAATCATACTATTCATGGTAAAATTCTAAGTAGAATGTTTTTTTGTTTTTGTTTTTGAGACAGAGTCTTGCTCTTGTCGCCCAGGCTGGCGTGCAGTAGCAAGATCTTGGCTCACTGCAGCCTCCACCTCCCGGGTTCAAGCAATTCTCCTCCTGCTTCAGCCTCCAGAGTAGCTGGGATTACAGGCACCTGCCACCACGCCTGGCTAATTTTTGTACTTAGTAGAGACGAGGTTTCACCATGTTGGTCAGGCTGGTCTCCAACTCCTGACCTCAGGTAGTCCGTCCGCCTTGGCCTCCCAAAGTGCTGGAATTATAGGCGTGAACCACCGCGCCCGGCCAGAAAATTTTTTTAATCTGTGGAAAATAGATGTATATATATATACACACACACACACACACATATATATATATTATTCACAGTGCGGAGATGGAGATGACCTTCCTCAGTTAATGAGAAAGCCCAGGTGATTTAAAGGAATAACATTGGTAGATCTATCTACAAATAAATTAAATGTCAGGTAATTTTCATACATTAGAAAAATGACTCTCATGAAAATATAGAATGAACATGTGTCAAAAACTTAGGAACCAGTAAGATGATAAAACTTGATATTAGAGCATTTGAATAATAGAGACTTATATAGTCCACCTTTCCAGGACAATTGAAAAATGATGCCTTCAGAATAATAGTGATTAGATACAAATTTGGTTAATTTTCTAAAAAGTTATAAAACTATAACCTTTGGGTTTATGCTTTCTCTAGGACAGAAATGTACAAGTTACATGGAACTTCACAGTGTCTAGACTCTAATCAGATAGAGTAAGTAGGCAGGTTAACAGTTTTCTAGTATGCCACTGGAAGGATAAATTTTCTTACTGTGGTAGACATTGTCAACCAAGTTAAAAGATAAAAAGGTTGATTACCTTGATCAAAAAGCACCTTAGAACTTAATAGTAAAACTAAACAACAACAAAAAAAATACAAACTGTCAGTTCACTGAAGAAGTACCTATTGCCAGAAACCATGAGAAGCTGCCTCCAATCTCAGTCATAATTTTTAAAAGGCAATCTAAAATAAAAGTGAATGAAGATTTTGGCTATCAGATTGGCCAAACTATAAAATGTTTTTATAACTATTAGTGTTAGGCTGTTAATATTCACACTTTAATAGTGAGGTTCTAATTTGTTATAAGCATATTCATTGGTGTTTCTTAGAATAGCAAAATACTGAAACCCTTCTCAGTAGTCTTGATGTTAGGTAAGTACACCATGTTTTAGAAGTGTAGAAAAGAATGAGATTGTTAAGTGAGAAAAGCAAGATGTGGACAAATGTAGATTTTTATTTTAAAAAGCTATTGCAGGTGTATGTTTATACCTAGGTCTGAATAATGTAGACAATAAAGCTTATTTATGTTAGTGGAAGTAAGGAAAAATTTTTTTTTTTTTTGTAAGGAAGACTTTATAGTCAAGACTGGGGGGAGAGAGATTAAACTTGACTCTGAATACAACAGGAACTAGTGGAGATCTATAACCATTAGGCACTGTTAGAAAGTAGATTTCTCTCACTTTTTTCAAGTAGGGATAAGTGATTTTAATTTTTGTATTTTTAAAAAGAGTTCAAAAAATATAAATACGAAAACTTAAATATCACATTCTCTTGGTAGATTTCTTATTGTTGGGATTTATAAAACTACCCAGATAACAGGGAAATCCTTCCGTTTTTCCTAGTAATTTTAAAGACAGATAAAGTAGAACAAGTGATTAGAGTATATAGTACCTCAAAGTGTCTGTCAGAAATAAACTACTTAGAGAGGAGGAATGAATATTTTGTACTCAAATAAATTGCAAGTATTTGTGAGCTGAACCCTATGTTTCCCTTCTTATTCCAGTTTCTGTTTGTCGAACTCTTCCTCCCTGACTTTCTCTTTCAAAGATGAGCATACATGGATTCATTTGGTTTTGTAGTGTTTTGTGACACTCTAACTAACCCTGATGTTTCCTTCAGTAGGGAAAATCAGAAGGGTTTTCTATAGTTGAGCCAGGTGATTGGAGTGGTGAAACCAAGCAGGGAGAGGTAAAGCCAAAGTAAGAGCTGCCTGTGTGGGTGACTCATGAATTGGTTGAGGTTTGAATAGCTTTTGGCAGAAAGCAGAAGAAAAACGGAGACAAGGTATGGGTGTGTATGTGTGTGTGTAACTACACGCTGTACAAGCTATGCATATTTCTGAGAGCACATACTAATATAATTTAACCTTTGATGACTAAGGCTATTATATAGAGTTTCAATTCTTGTAATCTACTCTAGTAAATGATGCATACAAGTAATATGTAAGTGTGTAGTTATGAAGGGCTGACCTAGCCTACTGTGCGTGCTGAGACTCCCATGTCTCCATCTTCACCCCCAGTGTAAATGCATTTGTTATAAATTGCAAAATGACTTAGTTGAATTTGCTAGAATTATGGGTGAACTAATAGTATCTAATAACTGAGTGAGTGTCAAATGATTCTCCTATGAGGAAAATCAAGTGCCTTTTAATAAAGATTTGTGATATCTAATTTTAGTTTTTTATAGTTTGCTTGTTTGGCCTACTTTTAGGACCGTGGCTGTGTGCCACATAATTGAGGGTGTTGAACAAGTGAGATGTTGGAAAAGTCTCATAATTCAAATATTAAGCAAGTTTTTAGGGCCTGTTCTGAGTTCTAGCTGTACACTCTAAATACATAAATATACAGTAGTCCTCACTTATCTGAGGGGTATATATTCCACGACTCCCAGCCTGAAACTGTGAACAGTACCCACTTGATTGCCATCAGTTGGAATACATTTTTATTCCTGTCTTCCACCCACAAATTTAATGCCTTTTTCATCTTAACTAAACACTCACTATACACTGTAGCTGTAACTTTGGCAGCTTGAGATGTGACAGCAAAACTAGCAGGAATTTCTTTTTCCTTCTTCACAATGTCATGGGTAGAAGATTTATTCTTACCATAGATCATAGCAGCCTAAGCACACAATTTTTTTGTTTCCTTATTCACGTGAGAATTTTCACTTTTACCCTTAAAGGAAGCATTTTATGGCTTCTCTTTGGCATATCTGAATTGCCAGCATCACTACTCTTGTACTTTGGGGCCATTATTAAGTAAATTAAGGGTTACTTGAACACAAACCCTGTAATACTTCAGCAGTCATCATAACCAAGGTGGTACTGAGTAACAGGTGGGCAGATAGCATACACATTGTGGATTCACTGGACAAATGAGTGATTTATGTCCAAAGCTGGATGGAGCGGTGGCAGATTTCATCACACTGTGCAGAATGGCATGAAATTTAAAACTTATGAATTATTTATTTCTAGAATTTTCCATTTAATATTTTCAGATCTGAAGGCACAGAAAATGAAACTGTGGGTAAAAGACGACAACTGTAATTTATTCTACAGGTTCCCAAGTAAATGCTTGGCTTGTACAAAAGCATATTTTTATATTAATGTCGGTTGTTTTTGTTTCTAAAAATCGTCAGTCTTAGGTGAAATAGGGGATCAGCTACTAGTCATATTTAAAATTGGCTGTGAGAATACCAGCCCTGCATACCTCTACCTCGTAGCTAAGTCTTAAGGCTTTATCCCATCCTCCTTACCATGTGGTGGTGGGAGGAGGATATATCTTTCCTTTAACAGTGTTAAGACTTCATACATAAATGTCCCTGGGAGAAATAAAAAATGTTCCTCAAGTCATATTAAATCCTTTGTTAAAAGCAGAATTGAATTGAAAGAATATAGAAAAAGGAGAGATTGGAGAGATTTCAAAGAGGGAAGCAGGCTGTCTTAGATGGAAGAAGCAAACCAGTCTTACTTGAAAGTTTTGTCTATCATCTAATTGTATTTCAACCATTACCTCTCTATGCATTATCTTCTGAGTGCTGATCCCATATTTCTGACTGGATGTTATTATGTGGATGTTTCTTAACATCACTAATCATTAGATAAATGCAAATTAAAACCACAATGAGATGCCACACCACACCCATTAGGTTGGATACTATTTAAAAAACAAGCAAACAACCGAAAAAAAAAAACAAAACAAAACAGGCTGGGCGTGGTGGCTCAAGCTTGTAATCCCAGCACTTTGGGAGGCTGAGGCCAGGATCACCTGAGGTCAGGAGTTTGAGACCAACCTGACCAACATAGTGAAACCCCGTCTGTACCAAAAATATAAAAAATTAGCCGGGCATGGCCGGGCACAGTAGCTTACATCTGTAATCCCAGCACCTGACTAACGTAGTGAAACCCCGTCTGTACCAAAAATATAAAAAATTAGCTGGGCATGGCCGGGCACAGTAGCTCACATCTGTAATCCCAGCACTTTGGGAGGCCAAGGCAGGTAGATCACAAGGTCAGGAGTTCGAGACCAGCCTGATCAACATGGTGAAACCCTGTCTCTACTAAAAATGCAAAAATTAACTGGGCATGGTGGTGCACGCCTGTAATCCCAGCTACTCAGGAGGCTGAAGCAGGAGATTCTCTTGAACCCAGGAGGCAGAGGTTGCAGTGAGCCGAGATCACGCCGCTGCGCTCCAGCCTGGGTGACAGAGTAAGACTGTCTCAAAAAACAGAAAAAAAAAACAAATAGAAAACAACAAGTGTTAATGAGGATGTGGATTAAATTAGACCCTTTTGCCCTTTTAGTGGAAATGTAACATGTTACAGCCATTGTGGGAAACAGTATGAAGGGTCCTTAAAAAATTAAAAATAAAATTAGAAAAATTATATTTACTATATGATCCAACAATTCCACTTTTGGGTGTATTTCCAGAAGAGCTTCAAGGAGAATTGCAGATATTTGCACACCCATATTCATGGCAGCATTATTCACTGCAGCCAAGAAGTAGAAGCAACCCATATGTCTATCAGTGGATGAATAAAGAAAATGTGGTGTATACATTCAATTGAATATTACCCAACCTTAAAAAAGAAGAAAATCCTATTACATAATATAACATGAATAAACCATGAGAACGTTATGCTGTGTGAAACAAGCCAGTCATGAAAAGACAAATACTTAATAATTTCATTTATAACAGGTCTCTGAAGTAGTCAGATTCATAGAATCAGGAAGTAGAATGGAATTGCCAGGGGCTAAGGGAAGGGAAAATGGGGAGTTGTTCAGTGGAGTTTCAGTTTTTCAGGATGAAAAAGTTCTAGAGATCTGTTGCACAACAATGTACATCTAATTAACACTACTGAACTATACATTTACAAATGGATAAGATGGTAAATTTTATGTTTTTACCACAATTTAAAAATTTAAAATATTGATTCTAAGGCCTGACTGCCAAGGTATTCTGATTTATACAATTTGAGATGGAGTCTTGGTATTGGAAAATTTAAAAAGCCTCCCAGGTTGATTCCACAGCACAGAGTTGAGAAACACTGAAGTAAACATAAAAACATAAGTAATTGTAACCACAAGGTACTAGGTAGGTGATTTTTTTTATGACCCTATAAGTAATTTTATTCCAGGAGATTAAACATTCTTTGGTTCACATACTGTCAGACTCCAATTTACTAAGCAATTATTTATTAATTTAGCCATCAGAGTTTAAATCAGAGAATCATTTTAATAAATGAAGAAATATGTGAAAACAGATATGTCAGATTCTCTTATCAATGATTTTGACCAGTGTATACAAGATAACAGCATTATCACTTGGTTAAGAACTTTTGAATCTATTTTTGACCTTGCAGTGACCTGTGTACAGTTAAACATTTATTTAACTTAAACTTTTGCTTTGGGAGATTAAGTACAGTTCAACTGGAATAGTGTTTGTTGCTTATGCCTTTATTGTTTTTATCTGTATATATCTTTAAATTTTTTCTGGATTTTTCCAGAAAAATTGTCTCTACTTTGTTCTTCATACTAGTATTTACTCATGAGAATCATAAATGGTAAATATAGTCCTTGGGAAAAACAAGCGGAACAGGGAGTACTGAGACAAGTTTTATCATATAAAGTTTTAGAAAACATGGTACAAATTGGAGACTTAGACACTAAGTGGCAGACTTAGTAAAATATATTAATTAATAATATAACTACCATTTAAATATTCTGAGTATGGAATTTCCACCTTAAATATTTGATCCTATAAAACTATTTTTTTCAAACATTGTTCTACCCTGAGCGTTGCAAAATATCTACTGGCAGGATATGAACTTGGAACAGCAGATTGTTCTTTTTATAGTAGCCTTTTTCCTGCAGATGTGACTTTAACAGAGGAAGATGCTGAGTGGTTTTTTTTGTTTGTTTGTTTGTTTGTTTAGTTTTGTTGGTTTTTTTTTTTCTTCCTTCTGGTACTTCAGGTAATCAGCAAAAGTAAAGACAATAGTTATTTGCTAAATGAACCCTAGTTAATTTAGAGATAGAGGGTGTATACCATTTAAAAATGTTTGAGATTTTCTAAAGTTCTTTTTAAACTGCTTATTTTCTTTGAAATTCCTCTAGGGAAATTTTAGAAATTTTAACTCATTCAATTATGTTATCTCTGATTTTGGGGAGAGCAGGTACATTTAATCCATCTTCTAAAATTGGAGTTGGAAAATTGATGGAAGCAATTTTTACATCTGATTATCACATGACATTAGAAAGAGGATATATGGTACAACCAAATATTATTATAGAATTTAAATTCTTTATAAATATTTTCTGCTTACATATGTTAGAAACGTGTACCTTCTGGCTATATTTTAAAATTTAATATTAAGCCAGGATTAAATTTCTTTGGGCGAAACTTGATAATATTCTTTGTAATTTTAAAATAAAGATTAATACCCTGGTGAATTTGACCCAGACTTACCTACATAAGTGTATGCTTATGGATCTCATTCTGCCTGACACTTGACTTTTTGCATTTTTTCTTTGTTGTACTTTAGTCCCTGTCGTAATCTGGAATGCAAAAAGAACTTCCGGGAAGGACATAAGTATTACTTTAAAAATGTACAAATAGGAATCGAGTCATCAGTCAGTGACTAAGGATAGCTGAACTCAATTTGCTGATGTTTAAATTGTCTAATGTCCTGTCTTTCAGAGAGAACAACATTTGGCCTTCAATATCTGGGATTGTGGGTGAGGTGAAAGGAAAGGTGAATTCTAATAATGAATCAAGGCAGGAACTGAAGGAGGCTTTGTTTGTTTCTTTAACTTGTTTTGTAATAAGATCAGTTGTTTCAGTGAATAACCAAGTTGTAGTGACATGAAGAATTGCACGTTGCTTGTGAGATGCAGAATGACATAGAAACTGCCAAAATTCTTTTCATTTATCATGAATTCCAGAAAAAGAACTTTTGACCAGAAGTATCACATTTTTGTTTTAACAAAAAACTAAACAGTATTAATTCTTTAGAGAATACAGCATTCCAATTTTACTTGAAATCCCAAATGGAGTCATATTGCATAAGTATAATCAGACCAAAAAAAAAAAAAAAAACCCAACAACATGGAAATAGCACCCAAGAGAGACTCTTAAGACTGCTTTCCCAGGTTCAAATATGTCTTATGTCTCTAAGCAAATCCATAATTAATCCTCCCCATCTCCCCTGCTCTTAATCATCACACCTAATTTGTATTGATGTGAACTTGAAAGTTCATAAACTTTCAGTCTCATCAGGAAAGAGGAATGTCAGTGGATTAACATGCAATAAACAGAAATGTGTAATGGGCCCCATTTGTGATTTTCATTTTTATATTAAGCTAGCTGAAAAGCAAAATAGGACACAGGATTTGATACATATCTTTTGTTTTGCTCCTTTCTTCATGTATCAGTACTATGAAAGTAAAAGGTCACTAACCTGGGTTTTTGACTAGCTTGAAATATTTAACTATTTGATCTGGGCACTTCAATTAATTTCTCTGAAATTTAGTTTTCTGTCTTTACAATCTCTTTTCTTTTTAATAGAATTTCCTGTAATGAAAAAGAAAAATGATCAATAATGTTTTCCATATTCAACATAAATTTGGAAAAAGTAATAGTTTTGAAACAAAGAATAGACAAATGCCATGGATAACTTACATAATAATGACTCTGACTATAAATAGGAGCTCAAAATGATGTAGATTAAGACTTGAATGGGCCTGAAGGCTGGGCAGGGTTTTTCCTGCTAGTAAGAGGATGACACAGGAAGTGAGGACCAAGGCAGGGTTGTAAGCAAGATGGGTACTTACTTAAAGAGACTGATCTGACTAAAGCAGAGAGCTCATGGAGAATTGTGGAGGAAAAAAAGACAATTAAAATTGCATAAATTGATGAAGCCAGGTAATAGAGGGCCTTGAAAGTTGTGTAGAAGTTTATATTTGAATTGGGAAGCAATTAGAAACCATTATAGATTCTTGAACAGGGAAATAATATGACAAATGCAATGTTTTAGAAAAATAATATATCAATTATTTTTGAAAAATTTAGAAGAGAATATCTTGATTTTTTTCTGATGCATAAATCCTCTCCTGGCATTGTAATTCAGCAACCACTTCTTAAAGACTTCATGTTTTCCACTATATTTAATTAAATGCCTTACCTGGTATATGACAATCAACTTTATATGTATAGTCTTACTTTCTGTTTCAGAACAGTATCACAGTATAATCTTTTTAGAAAATTAGACAACCAGGGATTAAATGAATTACAATTCAGTCACAATGACATACAAATGCAAATACCTCAACCAAAGTAATATTCAGATAAACAAATATATATTTTTTCTTTTTTTCTTTTTGAGAGGGGGTCTCACTCTGTCACCCAGGCAGGAGTGCAGTGGCTTGATTTCGGCTGACTGCAAGCTCCCCCTCCCGGATTCACACCATTCTCCTGCCTCAGCCTCCTGAGTAGCTGGGATTTCAGGTGCCCACTATCACGCCTGGCTAATTTTTTTGGTATTTTTTTAAGTAGAGATGGGGTTTCACCATGTTAGCCAGGATGGTCTCGATCTCCTGACCTCGTAATCCGCCCACCTCGGCCTCCCAAAGTGCTGAGATTACAGGCCTGAGCCACCACCGCCTTCTGCCCAAATAAACAAGTATTTTATGTGCACAATTGTGTTTACAGTAGTATTATAACTTACTTTTCTACCTGATCATCAGAAAGTTTCCTTTGACATTAATTGAAAGAGATACATCCTGATTGTAGAAACATTAAAGTGTGAAAGGTATTTTTTAGGTTTGAGGTTATATAGTGTTTTCATGATGTCCATAGCATTATGTGTCTCATAGATTAGGAGTGCCAATTAGTGTTATATGTTAATAATTGAAGAAGGAAAATAGGTGGGAAGAGTTGCAGGATTTAGTATCTAGAATTTAGCAGAAAACAAGAAAGAATAATTACCAATGTGAGAATATCAAATATGTGTACTCCAAATGAACAGTAAGTGGGAATGTACTATATTTCTGTGTATGCACATGAGACAGTAGGTTTGGATCTCAGATCTTCATGTCTCAAATGGAATTAGTAAACCATGCCCTTTCTTCCCAAGATGGTTGCCAGGAATACATGGAATACACCATTTTTTGAATTTACTTAAAGGATTATATAAACTCTTAGCATACAACTTGAATGTATTTAATATCATTTTTATCACGATTACTTCTAAAAATACACAGCAATATATTGTAGTCCTTTATTAAAAAGATGATTTATAGAAAAGGTTAGAACTGCCAGTACTTGGGATAGTAGTATACATATCTGGTATGATTTGAATATATTGTTCAGAGAAAAACATCTAAAGGAACATTAAATTGTCTACCGAGGCCAGGAATTTCATTAACAATGATGAAGTCATTCATATCAAAATCAAAAATACTGTAAAATAAGCAAAAATGTATGCGTAAATAAACAATTCCTACGAACTTGAGTTGCATATGAACGAACCTCTTTCCCATATCCCTGGTTGGAACTAATAAGAGCTCCTGGAGCCTGGCAGAAGCAAACGTCCAAATGCAACTGCCCTGTAGATGGGTTTCCGTAGCTCCAGGCACACCAGGCTCCCACAGAATAAACTGACCTTTGCTGACGGTTATAGATATTATAAACCGCAGGAGAAAACAAACCATCAGGTGAAAGAATGTGCAGACATAAGTAAGATAATAAACACAGCAAGAACTGGAGATAATAGAAAAACCTCAAAGAGACTGTGAAACAAATTTGTTTGAAATGATTATAGACAAAAAGGACAATAGGATCATAATGGAAAACCTGTGCAATACAGAAGGAACAGGAAGATTTGAAAGAGATCAAACAATACGTAGAAATGAAGGCATAACAGTAATTGAAATTAAAATGTCATTGGTTTTCATTCCGCAAACTTTTGAGTTCTTTCTATGTGCCACTGTGTAGTTCTTAGTATAGTATTTTATGATCATGCAAAGACAGACTTACATAATCTGAAGGAAGATTTGAGGATGTCACCTAGAAAACAGCATGTAGATATAAAGAAAGAGGAGAGGAAGAGAAATGTTAAGAACATGAAAGACAGAATGAGAAGCTTCAACTTATGCCTAATAGGAGTTTTAGAACCCAAGAATAGAAAGAATAAGAAATGCCATCTGAAAGGAAGATAAAGCATATATATTTTCCAAAATTAAAGAAAAACATGAAATCTCAGATTGAAGACAGATACTGAGTTCCAAATAAAGTATATGCAAATAAATCTACACTTAAAAATAATACGTAACATTTATTGAAAACTTATTATGTTATATCCCAGGCATGTTCTAAATACATGCATTATCTAATTTAATGCTTTGGGAGAAAGTACTGTTTTTATTCCTTTTTTAAAATTGAGGAAACTGAGACCCAGAGAAGTAACCTACCTAAGGCCACACAAGTAGTAAATGGTGGAACCAGTGTTTGAAATTGTGCAATCTTCCTGACATTGATCAAGAAATAAGAGAAATACACAGTAACAATATTAGGAATGTGAAAGGCACCTGTTGAGATTTTAAAAATTATAATAGCAGCTTTGAACAAGTTTATTCTAAAATTATGAAAATTTTGAACAAAGAATTTCCAATTTTCTGGAGAAATGTAAAAGCAAATAGAAAATCTTAAAGAACTCTAACCTTTAAAGACATTGACTCATTTTTTAAAAAACTGCATGTAAGAGAAACACCAGTCTCATACATTTTATTTGTGAATTTTCCCAAAACTTCTATTAGTATTTCCAGAAAATGTAAAATTGAATAGTTTTTCTGAGTAGCATTTACCACACATCTCTACCTAATGCATGTTTCACTGCCCCACTAAAAAGTAACCTTTATAAGGGCAAAAACCATGTTTTTCTTATTTGCCAGCTACATCTTTTGTCTTTATAGTGAAATACCTGGCATGTGTTATGGTCTCAATAAATATTTGCCTGAAAAATAAATATAGTAATATCTTAATGTTTTTAAAATATTTAGAAGTCTTTCATAATTATATTTGCTCTCAATATTTGAACTATCATAATTCCTATAGAAAAATATCAGATGAAACAAGTTTATTTATATTTTTATATCTTATTATTTATTCTCTGCAAATATTTCAGGTTTAAATACTTAAGATTTTTAATGTGTGTCACTTTGAACATGTATGTTGTTGTTAGAAAATGGTTTCAGCCAGGCGTAGTGGCTTACGCCTGTAATCCCAGCACTTTGGGAGACTGATGTGGGAGGACTGCTTGAACCCAGGGGCTTGAGATGAGCCTGGGCAACATAGTGAGACCCCATCTCTACAAAAAATAAAAAAATCAGCCAGATGTGGTGGTGTGCACCTCTGGTCCCAGCTACTTGGGAGACTGACATGGGAGGATCGTGTAAGCCCAGGAGGTGGAGGTTGCAGTGAGCTGAGATTGATCCACTGCACTACAGCCTGGGCAACAGAGTGAGACCCTGTCTCAAAAACAACAACAACAGCAAATAAACAAAACGAGAGAATGATCTCTATGAGATACAAGAGTGTTTTTTGTTTTATTACTTTTTAGAAATAATTCAGGAGAGATGATAGAAAAATTGTTTTCTGTTCTCCATCATAAGTACACATATTTAATGCACTTCTTTCCTATTTATTCTTCATTCTGTTTTCAGCATACTTCAGTAGGTTTTCCTTTTAATAAGGAACATTCTCATATTATTTTCTTTAATGTACTTCTTATTATTTAAAGAGCTGTGTCAGAGTCAGATTTACATGATTTTGCTTTCCCTGATCTTACATCTTCTGTTTATTCATTTCGCTTCTGTGTTCTGTTTCTTGAGCCTTACAAATTTTATTTTCCCCAAAGATATGTTTGCTAACTGACTTATTAAAGGTTGCATTATCCTTGTTTGGTAGTGTATTAGTCCACTTCACACTGCTGATAAAGACATACCTGAAACTGGGTAATTTATACGAGAAAGTTTAATGGACTTACAGTTTCACATGGCTGGGGAGGCCTCACAATCATGGCAGAAGGCAAGGAGGAGCAAGTCATGTCTTACATGGATGGTGGCAGGCAAAGAGGGAGCTTGTGCAGGGAAACTCCCATTTTAAAAATCATCAGATCTTGTGAGACTCAGTCACTATCACGAGAATGGTGCAGGAAAGACTCGCCCCCATAATTCAATCACCTCTCACTGGGTTCCTTCCACAACACATGGAAATTGTGGGAGTTACAATTCAAGATGAGATTTAGATGGGGACACAGCCAAACCATATCAGGTGGTAAATGCCCTCTTTCCTCTCAGGTTTTTTTATTTTGCTTTCAAGAATTTAAATAAAGACCAGATGTGTTTTAGAAATCAAGGGTTCAAGCTTTATCGTGTGCAGAATGTGACATTTAGTTCATGGCTGGTCTTATTCATACTTTGATTCTTGAAATTAGAGACTACATCTTTCTGTGATTCAGAGTAACTTATGTCATTCAAATTTGATATCTAAATACAGCTTATAACTGGTTTCCTCTGAAATAGGAGATTTGCCCTCGTTAGAATTTGTTAAATCGTAAAACAAAACATCTCTAACAGAATTCTAAGGTTTTTTGTTTGTTTGTTTGTTTGCTTGTTTTTGAGACTGAGTCTCACTCTGTCACCCAGGCTGGAGTGAAGTGGTGTGATCTCAGCTGACTGCAAACTCCGTCTTCCGGGTTCAAGCGATTCTCCTGTCTCAGCCTCCCGAGTAGCTGGGGTTACAGGCGTGCACTACCACGCCCAGCTAATTTTTCATATTTATAGTAGAGATGCGGTTTCCACATGTTGGCTAGGCTGGTCTTGAACTCCTGACCTCAAGTTATCTGCCCACCTCTGCCTCCCAAAGTGCTGGGATTAAAGGCATGAGCCACTGTGCCCAGTCAAGTAAAATTTTTGTTCTTAATTTATTTGTATTTAAAATCCAACTACAGTTACTTTTTTCTAGAGAGAAATTCTTAAAGCTCTAGAGTTATTGACACACACCAAAATTATGCATTAAATAAATATGTGTTTATGAAAATGATCTACTTCTGATTTTTTTATAGTATAAAATACTATGTAAATACTTTATAGAAACAAAATACTATTGCTATGATTTGAGTGATTGTACAACTTTACTGAAGCCTAAAACATACATTCTTAAAAAAAACAAAAAACAAAACAAAACAAAAAACATACATTCTTGCCGACTACTTTGCATTTATTTCTGATGCATATGGGAAACCATCCCTCTTCCATAAATTAAAAAGTAATTATTTATAAAATATTTCTTAACTGGAAAAGTTTCTTCTTTTTGTTTAGAATTTTAATTTTTGGAGTAAGCATGCAGTGTTTCTGTGAAATCATTTAAAATCATATTTTTATTAAATTAAAATGGGTTACTAAATTTAAAATATTCATTTTTATGCCAGCATATAATAATTTTGACATTCTTATTAAATCCTTGACAACCTAAGCTGTACAAAAGTTAATTCAGTTTAATGTGGTTGTATGTATATATTTATACTCTTGTAATTTGCATTGATATATAACTAGCTACTGTGGCTTGGTAAATTAAACAATTTTCATATAAAATAAGTATCGTTATACCTGTTTACAACTATTATAACTAAATAGTATATGTGTACATTCTTTTCCTGGGTAGAATTAAACATTTCAACTAGATCATCCATTTTCCTGATTTGACTTTCTTTAACATTTAAAAAGAATTGTTAAGCATTTGAAGGATCTCTGGTAGAGGGCAAAGGAAATATATGTGCCAACAGAACCATTTTTGTTTGTTTCTAGTTAGTTGAACTCTTAATATGATGGAGGTTGGTTTTGTGATATTAAATTTATAGCTTTTAAAACTCGTGTCATTGGTATTTTAAAGTAATTTGAAATTTTGAGACCATGCAATTAGATCCAGATGTATTACTAATTTTATTAAATTTTGTTGTGATCATTAATTTGCCAATGTAGATCCGTGTTTTCTCTGTGCATAGAGGTTTATTTTAGATCTTGAAGTCATGACATTTTAGTTAAAACTGAAGGAATACTTTTTTTCTTTAATTTGCAAATAATATGAAAGCAAAAATTGTTTTAAAAATTTCTGTTTTAATTAGTATGGCTACTGAATACCGAGAAAAATGGTGGATTATAAAAATGATGTTCAGTTGATTCTGATTTACTAGTAACTTTATTGTGCATTGATAATATGAAAACTATATGTAGTTTGGTTAATTGAGTAATAATTCAATAAATGATTCCTTCAGAACAGTGGAAGACTCAAGATTTGTAGGATTTCCTTTTGCTATTTTTATCTAGTGTATTTTTAAGTGGCCTCAAATAAAGGCAGTGAAGAAATGTTTTATTTTTCCTCATACATGTGAAATACATCTGGAAGAATAAATCCACATCTGGTTCGTGGATTTCCTCCATGGAGGTGATCCAAATTCAGTGTCAAGATTAGAGCTTGTACTCATGGGTTTGCAGAATCTTGTGAGGAATTTGAAATATTTTGTTTGGAAGTAGTTGGGGAAACAATTGATTCACATGTTTGTGTTAAGTTCTAATTTTAGATATAGTTCTCCCTCATGAAAAATAAAAATGTTTTGTGCTTCATAATATAATCAAGGTATGTGAAAACACGGTTTACATTTAACAAGATGTTTTAGGTGACCATTCTCAAACATTGTTTTATGAAAGGGTGATCAATTAAATTGTTAAACTTTTTAGGTAATGATCATTGGTAACCATAACCTTTACTAGAAACATACTTCTGGTACATAATGTTATGTGGTCTGAATTATACCATCTTATTTCATTGAGTCCATGTAGAAGCAACAACAGTCCTTTTTTAATTATTCTAAGTGTCTACCCAAATAAGATGATAAATTTGGATTCTCACAATATCATGTTGTGTGCACTGAGTGCCTCCCTCAGCCTCCCAGTCGCTGACAAATGTATTTGTATCTGAATGGAGTCCCTAGAGTAGCATAAAGCAGGAGCATTTGTGGGCTGAATCTAAGAAGCATGCGAGCTAAAAATAATATTGTCAAACTTTTGTGAATTATTTGTCTTATGCATTGAGACTGCCAAATCAAGCTGCTAGTCATGTGAATTAAACTCAGTACACTAGAACAAATGGTTGCTGCTTAGTAAATCTCCCTCATTAAAGAAGATGTTTGATCTTTCTCAAGGATTATTTTTTGGTCCTTTAATATGTAATATATTTTTCATATAATAACATTATAAAGTTTATTCACAGATAAATCTACAGCTATTTGCATATATATATATGACTTTGAACTTTCTGTGGAATAGAAAAAAATGCCTTTTGCATATGTATTGTATTTGGCGGTTTCTAAACAATATGGCAGGAATTTTTATGTTCAGCATATTTTCCAGCACATCACCAAATTGTAGGTATTATAAGAGGCTTAGAAGGGGCCAGCCTTTGGAGGTTCCTACTCTTTTCATCTTATTCTTTCTTCTAACTTTTCCTCCTCCTCTAGTCTGCACCATGTAAAATTTTTTTCTTGGCAAATGAGAGTTCAAGTGGAAACCTTAATTTATTTGATCTTATGTTTGCTAATGTTACTATAGAAATCTGGTTTGTTGTACTGGTACATACAGTCCGCTTAAGAAGGTAACTATTACTGTTTGTTTTTGCAGCCTTCTTTGAGGTACTGTGTGCCTTACTTTGTCCCAACAAGCACCCAAACTGCCCTGAATCTATAAATACTGCTTCCTAGTTAACACAGGGAACTCTAAATTAGTGCTTCATTGATCCATTGACTCACTCCAGCAATATTTGTGTTAGGGTCTATGTAGAAGACAATGCTTAGGGAACTAATTTTAAACTGTCTGATTTACCTGTCTTCCCTTTTGGGGTAGCAGAACTCGTTCTTCCTTAGTCTCTGTCATTTATTAATTTATAACTCAGTGGTCTGCATTCCTTTCTCAATTCCACATCTTTTTAAAACTATTTCTTGGCCGGGCGCGGTGGCTCAAGCCTGTAATCCCAGCACTTTGGGAGGCCGAGGCGGGTGGATCACGAGGTCAGGAGATCGAGACCATCCTGGCTAAC
Organism: Papio anubis; assembly: GCF_008728515.1. Lineage (NCBI taxonomy): Eukaryota > Metazoa > Chordata > Mammalia > Primates > Cercopithecidae > Papio > Papio anubis. The sequence continues at coordinate 69,474,652 of NC_044987.1, read as the reverse complement.
ATGGTGAAACCCCGTCTCTACTAAAAATACAAAAAACTAGCCGGGCGAGGTGGCGGGCGCCTGTAGTCCCAGCTACTCGGAGGCTGAGGCAGGAGAATGGCGTGAACCTGGGAGGCGGAGCTTGCAGTGAGCCGAGATCTCGCCACTGCACTCCAGCCTGGGTGACACAGCGCCCGTCTCAAAAAAAAAAAAAAAAAAAAAAAAAAAAACTATTTCTTCTATCGTGTTGGAATTTATGGTTACTTACTTAGGTTATATTTGATGGTTGTATTCAGAGACTCAGATGTGAGAAATTATGATATTCTTGTCACAAAGTATATACTTTGATAACTTTTAATATACATTTATATCTATGAAGTCACTACCACAGTCATGATAGTGGATATATCTATCACCCTAGAAGTCTTCTCATGCCTCTGTAATTCTTTCCTCTAATCCCTCCCCATCTCCAGATAACCACTGATGTGCTTTCTGTCACTAGAGCTTTGCAGTGGGTTGAATGGTGCCCCCACCCCAAAAGATATGTCTATCCATAACCTGTGAATGGTACCTTATTTGGAAAAAAACATCTTTGCAAATGTAATTGAGGGTTTCAGATAAGATCATCCTGTATTAGGATGGGCCCTAAATCCAATGTCAAATATCCTTAGAAGAGAGGGGAGGAGACATAAAGAGGAGGTGATGTGATGGAGGTTGAGATTGGAATAATGCATTTAGAAGCAAAGGAATGCCAAGTATTGCTGGCAGCCACCAGAAGCTAGGCAAGAGGCACAGAATACATTATCCTTCAGAGCCTCCAGAATGAACCAATCCTGCCACCACTTTGATTTTGGACCCTGGCCTTTAGAACTGCAACAGATTAAATCTGTTGTTTAAAACCACCAAGATTCTGGTAATTTGTCACAGCAGCCCTGTGAAACTAGTACAAGATCAGTTTGTATTTTATAGAATTTTACCTAAATGGAGTCATACAATATTCTTTTTTATCTAGATTCTTTAACTCAGTGTAATTATTTTGAGATCTGTCTTTGTTATTGCATGGATTAATAATTCATCTTTTATTGCTGAATAGTATTCCATTTATATGTATATGCCACACTTTATCTGTTCACCTGTTGATGAATGTTTGGTTGTTTTAGTTTTTTGGCTATTATAAATTAAGTTACTATGAATATTTGTGTCAAGTGAACACATGATTTCATCTCCCTTGGGTAAATTTGTAGAAGTTGAATGGCCTGGACTTATTTAACTATATATATGTATATAGTTAACTTTTGGAATAAACTGCCAAAGTATTTTTCAAATATATTGTACACCATTTTACATTTCTTCAAGTAGAGTGAGGTCCATTGCCTCCACATCCTGCTAACATCTAGGAAGGGACAATTGGTGTAATTTTAATCATTGGACTACAGTGTAGTGGCATCTCGTATTTTAATTTTCATTTGTCTAATGAATTAGAATATTGAGCATTTTTATGAGCTCATTTTCCATCTGTATATCTTATTTGGTAAAGTACTTGTTCAACTCTTTGGCCCATTTTTTAAGTTGGATTTTTATTTTAAATTTGATTTTTCTTGGTTTAGAGATTTTAAAAAATCTATCTGGATACAAGTCCTTCAGTTATATGATTTGCAAATGTTTTTCTTTCAATCTGTGGGTTTTTTATTACTTTATATTAAAAAAAAACTGAGGTTTAACAATTTCATCAATTTTTTAAATTGTGTGGATTTTTTTTTTTAATTGAGTTGGAGTCTCGCTCTGTATCCCAGGCTGGAGTGCAGTGGTGCGATTTTGGCACACTGCAACCTCTGCTGCCCGGGTTCAAGCGATTCTCATGCCTCCAGGCACATGCCACCTGGGACTACAGGTTCACGCCACCATATCCAGCTAATTTTTTTTGTATTTTTAGTAGAGACGGGGTTTCACTATGTTGACCAGGCTGTTCTCGAACTCCTGACCTCTGGTGATCTGCCTGCCTCTGCCTCCCAAAGTGCTGGGATTACAGGCATGAGCCACTGTGCCTGGCCAGTTGTGTTTTTTGGTGTGTATCTAAAGGATTACTGCCTTACTCCTGGAACAAAGGCTTTTCCCTATCTTTTATTTTCTTTATTTCAAAAAGGTATTCAAAAAGATATAATTTACACACAGTGAACTACACATATTAAAAACTGCAGAGGGAAGTGAGGAAGTGGGGTAAGGGTTCAAAAGCCACCTATTGGGTACTGTGTTCACTACTTGGAAGATGGGATCATTAGAAGTTCAAACCTCAGCATCAAGCAATATACCCATGTAACAAACCTGGACATGTACCTCCTGAGTCTAAAATAATAATAAAAATAAAAAATAAAACTACACACATTTGAAAAGCTTTGGCATATCTAAACAGATATGAAGTCACTTTTGAAGATAATGTCATATTCATCAACTCTAATAATTTCCTATTGCCTCTTGGTAATCTCCCTCCTGCTCTTCCCCATGTGCCTCCCTCTGTCAGCTATCACTGATATGCTTTCTGTCACTATGCATTAGATTGTATTTTTAGAGGTTGATATAGCTGTAGAAGCCAGAATGTGCTTTGAAAATTGGATTTGACTATTGCTTCCAGTTACCTATTCATGCTTCAGCTGATGGCTGATTGACATAGGTTAGGTCATGTGCCTTTCCCTGGCTGCAAAGAAGACTAAGAGAGCAAGTGTTTGACATTTACAGCATATGTTAGTGAAATGGCCTTACGTTGGATATTCTCTAAATATAAAAAAAGTGAGCTCTTACTTTTCACAGGCTAAAAGAATATCAAATGCCTTCTCTGTTATTCAAAAGTTACATAGCATGTAGTGATACCATGTTCACATTGTATAAGTGAAGAATGGTACAATCCATTTACTTAATCTATTTACTTTAGTAAGATTATAGCAGTGTGATTATTCTTCATGAAGTGATTGAAAGTTGGAGATATAAATTCCTTGTATGTTTCTATCATCATGTTTTAGTAGCTTATTACCAATGTACCAGAAGTTTCTGAGTTACAGCAAAGTAGGCTGCTTATTTCCTTGGTTTGTTTTAAAATTTCTCATATTTGTTCCCTTAGTTATGGTATTTCTTCACCCCTCCTAAGACTGGCTTTAGCAGGTCAGATTTCACCAACTGTATCAGTCCTCTCAAGACACAGTGTTTTCTTTTGAATCCCTACCGCGCTAATCTATCTGTAGCTGATCGTTCACAGAGTCTTTCAGTGAATAGAGGAGGAGGAATACTTTCCAACTAATTATGAGGCCAGCATTATTCTCACCTTAAAATCAGGCAAACACGTACAGGGGGTGAAAAAGGCCAGTGTTCCCATTGAAGACAATAAAAATATCCTTAACAAAATATTAACAAATTGAATCTAGCAATATATAAAATAGATCATATGCTGTGATCAAGTAGACTTTATCCCAGGAATGCAAGCCTTGTTTAATACTCTGTGAAGAAGAGAAAATAATATAGTCAAACATGACTTCTGAAATGATAGCGTGAGATGCTCAAGTATTTTAAGTCTCTGGAAATGGTCCTAAGGTCTTGTAGCAAATAAAGGAAAATTTATTTAAGAAAATCTATTGGAGGATTATGGGAAGAGGCTGAGTAGGAAGCAGTGGGAATCTGTCTCCCCACCTAGACAACAGTTGCACTGGTAGAATCTAATGTGACTATTTTGGAACTCTGGAGACTGTTTAATGCTTACAGTTTCCAGGAAAAGGTTTAGACGATAACTGTAGTTAGTTTTGGTCAGTTTCAGCTCTTAGCACAGTACCAGCTCCCTATCTCTCACACCCAGCCCCATGATGGTCAGCCATGTACATATTCCTGGAGCAGTTTGCACCCACATTGCAGAAGAGAGGAGCCTGTTTTCCAAATATTGGGGATCTTTCCTCTGATTGCTGATTGCTGATTGCTGCTTCTGATCACAGATTTCCAGACAAAAAGGTGGGCAGCCATTGTTGTTATACCTTCCACCATTGTTTCAAACTGTTCTTCTTTTGACAAGTGACCTCCAGGGGATTTAAAGGGCTGGTACTGTTTCCTTTTTCTTTTTTCTTTTCAAATTCTTCTCAGTTATGCATGGAGTATTTCCCAGGATAGATCATGTTTTAGGACACAAATTTTTGCCTCAGATTTAAAAAGAGATATACGAAGTATCTTCTCTGACCATAACAGGATGAAGTTAGACTCACTAGCAGAAGTAAAATTGAAAAATTCTCACATTTATGGAAATAAAATGGCACTCTTTTTTTTTTGAGACAGAGTCTCACTCTCTTGCCCAAGATGGATGGAGTACAGTGGTTCAGTTTCAGCTCACTGCAGCCTCCCCCTCCTGGGCTCAAGTGATCCTTTCACCTAAGCCTCCTGAGTAGCGTGGACTCCAGGTGTGCACCACCATGCTTGGCTAATTTTAAAAGCTTTTTGGAGTGATGAGGTCTGACTGCGTTGCCCAAGCTAGTCTCAGCTATTGTCTTGGCACAAGAAGTCCTTTTGCCTTGGCCTCCCACAGTGCTGGGATTACAGGTGTGAGCCACCGCACCCTGCCAAATCATGAGGGAAATTAGAAAATACTTAGAGATGGATAAAAATGACAACAAAACATACCAAAATTTACAGGACGCAGTGAAAGCAGTGCTAAGGTGGAAATTTATAGCTATAGACACTTACCTTAAAAAACAGGAAAGGTCTCAAATCAACATTTTAACTTAACAACTTAAGGTACTATTGAAAAAAAAAAAAAGACTAAACCAAAAGCTAGCAGAAGGATGGAAATAATAAATACTGGAGCAGAGATAGTAAAAAAGATAATAGAAAAAATAAGAAAATCCAATAAACCAAAAGTTGGCTTTTTAAAACAAAATTGACAAAGTTTTAGTTAGATCGATTAAGAAAAAAAGAGACAAGACTCAAATTGCTAAAATCAGAAATGAAAGTGGGAGCATTACTACTGATTCTGCAGAAGTAAAAAAGATCATACTGTGAGAATACTATGAACAGTTCTACACCAAGAAATTGGGTAACCCTAGATGAAATATACAAATTCCTAGAAACAAAATCTACCAAGACTAGGTCATGAAATAGAAAATTTGAAAAGACCTATAACTAGTAAGGGATTGTAATAAAAAAATCTTGTGACAAAAGTCCTGAAGTTAAAGACTTAACTGGTGAAATCTACCAAACATTTAAAGAAGACTTAATACCAATCTGTATAGCAAACTGTTTTCATGCTGCTGATAAAGACATACCTGACACTGGCTAATTTACAAAGAAAAAGAGATTGAATGAACGGGCTCACAGTTCCACATGACTGGCAAGGTCTCACAATCACGGTGGAAGGTGAAAGGCTCATTCCACATGGCAGCAGGCAAAGAGGGAATGAGAGCCAAGTGAAAGAGGTTTTCTCTTATAAAACGATCAGATCTCATGAGACTTATTTACTACCATGAAAACAGTATGGGGGAACCACCACAATGATTCAGTTATCTCCCACCAGGTCCTACTCACAACACGTGGGAATTATAGGAGCTACAATTCAAGATGAGATTCGGGTGGGGACACAGCCAAACCATATCACAATCCTTGTCACACTTTTTCAAAATATAGTAATGCACCACATAATGCCTTTCAATCAATGATGGACCATTTATATGATGGTGATCCCATAAGATAATACTGGAACTGAAAATTTCCTTTGCCTAGTGATGTCATAGCTGTCATAATGTTATAACATAATACATTACCTTTAATATGTTTAGGTATGCTTTGATACACAAATACTTATCATTGTATTCAGTTGCATATAGTATTCAGTATAATAACATGCTGTAGAGATTTATAGTCTAGGAGCGATAGGCTGTATCACAGCCTTGGATTGTATAGTAGGCTCTGTCCTCTAGATTTGTGTAAGTATACCCTGTGATGTTTGCACAGTGATGAAATCACCTAACAATGCATTTCTCAGAATGTATCCCATTTGTTAAGTGAATCATGCCTATATTGAAGAGGAAGGAACACTTCCTCTTTCTATGATGCCAACATTACCCTGATACCAATGCCAGACAGAGACACTATAGGATAAGAAAACTATATATCAATATCCTTTATGAACATGGATGTAAAAATACCCAAGAAAATACTAGCACATCAAATTTAGATGTATGTTAAAAGATTATATACCACAACCAACTGGGATTTAGTCCTGTAATACAAGGATGGTTCAACATTAAAGAAATTGATCATGTAATACACCATATTGAATGAGTAAAGGAAAAAAAAATCACATGATCACCCCAAGTAATACAGAAAAAGACTTTCACAAAACTCCACACCTTTTCATGATAAAAACACCCAACAAACCCTTGTGGTTAGAAAAGATACTTGATATGATTTCAGTCTTTTGGAATTTGTTAAGATTTATTTTTATGGGCCAACATATGATATATTCCAGAGAATGTTCTATGTATTCTTGAGAAGAATTTGTATTCTGGTGCTATTGGATAGAATGTTCTATATGTATCCATTGGGTCTATTTAGTCTAAAGTGTAGTTCAAGACCATTATTTGCCTGTTTATATTTTGTCTGGATGATATATTCATTGTTGAAAAAAGAGCTATTGGAGTCTCCTAATATTATAGTGTTGCTTTCTATTTCTTCCTTCAAATTTGTTAATATTTTCTTTATATTTAGGTCCTTCAGTGTTAGGTACATATATGTAAGTGTATATATATATTTTTTGTTTGTTGTTTTGTTTTTTTGTTTTTGGGACGGAGTCTCACTCTGTCACGCAGGCTGGAGTGCAGTGGCAGGATCTCGGCTCACTACAACCTCCATCTCCCAGGTTCAAGTAATTCTTCTGCCTCAGCCTCCCAAGTAGCTGGGGTTACTGGTGCCAGATAACACACCCGGCTAATTTTAGTATTTTTAGTAGAGACAGTTTCTCCATGTTGCCCAGGCTGGTCCTGAACTCCTGACCTCGAGTGATTCACCCACCTCGGCCTCCTAAAGTGCTGGGATTACAGGCATGAGCCACCGCCTGACTGCATATATTTGTTAAATTGTTATATTCTCTTGATGAATTGACCTCTTTATTATTATGTAACGAATCTCTTTTTCTGTTGTTAAAGTTTCTTACTTAATGTCTATTTTGTCTGTTTTAAGTATTGCAACCTCCACTCTTAAGGACAACTTGGTGGGTTGGGGGAAGCCAGTGAGCCAGGAGTGCTGTTTGGTCAGGTCAGAGATGAAATCAGGGAGTTGAAGCTGTCTTCTTGCACTGAGTCAGTGCCTGGGTGGGGACCACAAGATCAGAGGAGCCAATTTATCTCTTTGGGTGGTGCTAGCGGATCCATTGAGTGTAGGGTCTGCAGAATATCTCAAGCACTGGTCTTAGGTTTTACAATAGTGATTTTATCCCCAGGAGCAATTTGTCGAAGGTCACAATCTTGTAGCGTCCAGCTGCATGACTCTTAAACCATACTTTGTAATATTTTGACTAATTTGTTAGTCCTACAGAAGCAGTCTAGTCCCCTAGTAAAAAGGGATTTGTTTGGGGAAAGGGCCGTTTTTAACGTCTTTGTTTTAAACTATAAACCAAGTTTTAAACTAAGTTCCTCCCAAAGGTAGTTTAGCCTATGCGCAGGAATAAACAAGAACAGCTTAGAGGTTAGAAATAAGATGGAGTTGGTTAGGTCAGATCTCTTTCACTGTCTGTTATATTATTTTGCACTGGCAGTTTCAATTCCTACCTTTGGGTTTTGTTAACACCTTAAACTAAGGTGTTGGTTAATGAAAATGGGAAAAGGGTGAATACTGCTGTAATTTCTTCCTGCTGACCAGGGCATAATGGGGGTAGGTGTTACCCCAAGGCAAGAGTAGTGGAACTGCTTTGCAACTGTCTGAATGTACTCACGCAGGCCTGGCTGGGGTTCCAAGGCTTGCATGACAAAGGAGTTAGTATTGTCATATATAGTTTTAGTACTGCATTTAAGAGAACAGTGTACTATAAGGTAAATCATGAATATTAAGATTAAGGGGTGCAATTCTCAGTTTTAAAAGTAAAGATTTGAAAGCATTAGTATGGGGACTGGTAGCCTGCCAAGAATTTGGGATTTAGTCCAAACTGCAGGAAAAAAAAAAAAACCTTAAGAACAGCTAAAAACAGATGTACTATAGTTTTTGTAAAGCATAATTGTTCTCTTTCTAGTACCCATTTTTATTAAACATAAATCATGATAGGACTGATTTATTTGCAAAACAAACTTTAGTCTTATTATACTTGGCCTGATTATTTGCATAAAATGCAGCAAGAATAATCGTTTTCCCCATAGGTTTTGATGGAACTCTGTTCCCTAAGGAATCTCAGATAAGACTTTTTAAAAGCCATGCCCAGCCATGGATTTGTACCCTCAAATACCTCTAAGTTGGGTAAATTCCTCTCCTCTTGAGGTCTGAAGATAACTTGGGGCTTCTGGGCCTGTCAGAAAGTGGCATTCTTTACTTACCACAGGTCAGGAACCCTGCACAGGGACTGTGTAGACAAGGTATGACACCAGTTTTCCCAAGGGGATTTGATTGGCGCTCTAAGTCAAGTTTGATTCCTTAAAGGAAAGCACTCCATTCCACTCAAAGCCTTGGTAAAATAACTAGTTTCTCTAGTTGTATCCTGTTAAGGAAAACAGATTCTTATTTATTTTTTTATTTTTTTTGAGACGGAGTCTCGCTCTGTCGCCCAGGCTGGAGTGCAGTGGCCGGATCTCAGCTCACTGCAAGCTCCGCCTCCCGGGTTTACACCATTCTCCTACCTCAGCCTCCCAAGTAGCTGGGACTACAGGCGCCCGCCACCTCGCCCGGCTAGTTTTTTTTTTTTTTTTTTTTTTTTTGTATTTTTTAGTAGAGACGGGGTTTCACTGTGTTAGCCAGGATGGTCTCCATCTCCTGACCTCGTGATCCACCCGTCTCGGCCTCCCAAAGTGCTGGGATTACAGGCTTGAGCCACCGCACCCGGCCGGAAAACATATTCTTATTGTACTTATGCAAATAACTATACTGCCATGAGTTGAGAAGACTCACAGTTTTTATATTCTGGAGAAATCAGGTAGAGAGAAGCAAATATGCTCCAAATTTTGTTAACAGGAGTATGTTTTACTCAATGGTTAAAAGTTGTAAATAGCTCAAAAGGAAAGTTCTTGGCTCTGAAAAACAAAAAGGATCAGCAACATTTTAGGCAAAAAAGTAAAAAAAAAAAGTTTACTTCCATTTTCTTTCTTTCTTTCTTTTTTTGAGATGGAATTTCGCTTTTTTTGCCCAGGCTGGAGTGCAATGGTACGATCTCAGCTCACTGCAACCTCTGCCTCCCGGGTTCAGGTGATTCTCCTGCCTCAGCCTCCCAAGTAGCTGGGATTACAGGCATGCGCCACCATGCCCAACTAATTTTTGTATTTTTAGTAGAGACGGATTTCTTGATATTGGTCAGGCTGGTCCTGAACTCCCAACCTCAGGTGATCCACTGCCTCGGCCTCCCAAAGTGCTAGGATTACAGGCGTGAGCCACCACACCTGGCCTTCATTTTCTGTTAGTTCAGTCCATTCAGTTAACTCCTGTTTTGCTTGATATTCATGAACATATCAGCTCTCCATGAGAGTCCTGAAAGTTATTTCCCTTCATTCTAATGTCACAATCTTCAAAGTTATCAGAAACCTGCATTTAAGAACATCTGTTAGAGTTTTACAGCTGATTATAAAATCACCATTTAAAGAGGATCAAAGCAAGACAATAATTGTCTGTGTATTACAAAAAGTCTTAGGTTAGCCACAGGTAAAGACAAAATTGACAAGGAAATTTGTTACTTTTGTGGCACACAATAATTTAACATAATTATTACTGGTACCATATACTAAGTTATATTAGAATTATGACTTTCATATAATTTTACAACATATACCAATAACACATTTACACAAATATAGCACAAAGAAAGCCAAACACTATTTCACATTTGAGTGTTTCTTTTATGATTTTTATACCAAATAAATAAAGTGTGTCATTTTTGGGCTTTAGAGGACATAATATCTAAAAGATTAATTAAGTCAGAAACAGACATACTTCATAATTTGATTTTGGAAAGTTTGTTAAATATCAAAGGTTTAAAACACTGGATATCACAAAATAGAATTTCAGGTCACCATAAGTCATTCATTTGGCCAAAATGATAACTCAAAATTTTTTTTAAAAAAAAACCTTTACTCTGATAGGAGACTCAGCTTTCCAAACAATGTATTAGACCCAATGAAGACACCCTGAGGCCAACGGAATCTGTTTCTTCTCTCTCCTCTCTCCCCCCATTTTTTGTAGTTTATTTAAAAGGCAAGCAAAAATCTTTCATTGTCTCTCAATATTACATAAAAATCTTTTTCAAAAGAGAAAAATTTTATGTTTTTATTAGTGTATCTTTAATGCTAAAGCTAGTTTTTAAATAAAATTTTATAAATCCATCCACTTTTTATTAGTTTTACCATAAGGTAAGATTTTTGTGAACCTTTTAGATCTCTTTATAATTTTCTGTTAAGCAGCAGATAAATTTTCTAAGAAAACGCCGTTACTCGGACACATGGGCCCAGATTCTGGCCCCACATCAGTGTGCCTTTATTTTAGTGTTCAACCTACAGAAAAAACGAAATAATCCCCTTCAAACCTTAGCCAACTTGCTTGTACCCCCGGAACTTTTTTAGAGGATCAACCCTTCACACACCCTTTTCAACTTGCTTAAACTTTCAGTTTTGTCCCTTTACTATTTTAGGTTAAGACAATCTTTAAAACCCTCTGAATTACACAAAATTACATTTTCTTTCACAAAACCATATCCCCATGCCTTCTTTTGATCTCCCACCAAAACTTTCCTACTATACCTTGCAACCTTATATGTCAAGCTGTTTCTCCATAGTCTCAATTACATATTACAGTGTTTAACTCTTAGCAACTTTTATTTTTGGTGAAAAAGCTGATAAATGGGTGATTTTAATTATGTTCTAGGTGTGGAGGCTAGGACATTAGTGCAGGATGAGATGAGACAAAAGTGCAGATGAAGTCTTACTCTTTCCAGCATAGCTAGGGAACCAGGCTAAATCCACATGTTCCCATGCCTTATCTAGAATCTAATGCTCCAAAGTAGGTAAACTGAACAATTTTCAAAAGTCAGAGAAGCAGTTTAGGACCTTAAAGCATTTAGCAAATCTGATATCTGACCTTAATTTAGACCAAATGTCTAAATTTCGAGGCCTTTTAATTTTACCACTAATCTTTAAAACTGTCTTTATTCCCATAAGATTACTAAAGTCACATGTCTTCTGGATGGTAGAAACCAAGAGAAAGTATCTCCACATGGTCACAAGGTTAAGCTCTTAAGGACATAAAATAAGACAAAGACATTTCATCCAGTATTGGTTTCAGGGACCCCTAGCAAAGTTTGCAACTGACCAGCCTGAAAGGTAGGCTTATAGGGGTCCTAAACCCATGTTCTATCCTGTGATACCCCCCTCTCCTTTACAGAATGACACTGAAAGAAAATTCTTAGCACAAAGTGCACCAGATTTGCTACAGCCTAAGACTAGTCTTTCTTCAATAAATCCTTTTTCATTAAATGTTCCTTTGCAGAGGAGATAAATACTGACATTTACCACACACACACACACACACACACACACACACACACACACACACACAGAGTGAGAGATAGAGATTCAGAAACTTCTTGACTGGCAAGAATTCTCTACCCTTTTGGCCGCATAAATTGTTTTCTTCCGGGTTCCATTTCTCTGCAGCTTCCAGAAAAATGGAGCGGTTTTTGATGACACTGCTCACTGTGCCATAACTGTGGGGGTTAAGCCACTTTACAAAAGGAAATCACCCTTTTCTGTTTTATGGAACTATTGGCAAAAGATTCCCAATTTTGCAAGATGCTGCCCAACAGACTGCATGGGGAACTGAGTTAACATTTTCCATCCCAACTGAAGCAAAATACATAGAACAAAATGGACACTAGTCAACTCATTCAGCACCCAATATTAAACTGACAAGGCTCAAACTTTCTCCTCTTGGTCCCTGTTGCCTTTGGTTCACTCCAGGTGGGGAGGGATGACCTCCAAATGGTAATGCACTGGGTAGTTGCTGGGTAAGACCAAGAATGGATAGTCTCCCCAGGTCAGGCCTGTTGAGATTTCTTCAGGGCTCACTGAATGTGACCAGACAAATAAGGAGGGTTCTCTGAGTTAGGCGTGCGGAACTTGTGTCAGCAGTTACTCTAGAGATTCCCTTCACATAAACAAACACGCACACAAAGACACGACAGGCAGAGGGCCTTCCAAATCCAGATCCCTAACCAAGAACTCTAAGAGTATCTTTTCTAAACTATCCTATTTTCTATCTGAGAAATCTCCCTGAAATCTTCTTGACTGAGATGTCTGCTGAACCAAGACGACTCCTACTAATTAGGGAGAGCCAACCAAGACCCCCAAAAGGGCTGGACCAAGATAACCAGCCTGCAGTGGAGCTACAAAAAACCAAGGCTACAAAAAAACCAAGACCCCTGATGGAGCCTAACCAAGACAGACACCATGCAATGGGGCTACAGACAGACACTCCACCATGGGACTACAGAAAAACCAACACCCCTGAAGGAGCCAAACCGATCTGGAGAAGGAAGGCGGCGTGGGCAGCACCTAGGATACTCACCAAACCAGATACCCCATAATGGGGCTACAGCTATGAGCACTCCATGACCGGGCTACAGACATACACCCTGCCATGGAGCTACAGACAGACACCCTGTGGTAGGGCTATAGTTACAGGGTGTCTCCCCAGTACTGTTTCTCTATTGCAGTTAAATCCATGCACATTGGATCAGCAGCACCCTGCCAGTGGAGAGATTACCAGAATCAGCCCCCAGTCCAAGACAACTGTGACCGCTTGGGCTGGCCTTTGGATCTATCACCAGAGAGGGGGCTACTGAACCACAGGCAGGCAGCCACAAGGGCAAACCCAGACGAGCCCCCAAATTCGTAACTCTCCAACAGGTTCACCTTGCCCGCTGCCTAGACAGAGCTGATTTATCAAGACAGGTGAATTGCAGTAGAGAAAGAGTAATTAATGCAGAGCCAGTTGTGCAGGAGATTGGAGTTGTATGATTACTCACATCTGTCTCCTTGGTTTCCATTTTCACGGAATGTCTTTTTCCATCCCCTTTTAGCCTATGTCTGTTTATAAAACTAAAGTGAGTCTTTTGTTGGCAACATACAGTTGGGTCTTGTTTTGTTATTCATTCACCCACTCTGTCTTTTTATTGAAGAATTTAGTTTCATTTGCAATTTTAAGTAATTATTGATAGATAAGAACTTAGTATTGCCATTTTGTTAAGTTTTTTTCCTGCTGCTTTGTAGGTCCTGTGATTCTTTCTTCCTCTTTTGTGTTTTTCATTGTGACTTAATTTTTTTATAGTGGTATACTTTGATTTCTTTCTATTTTTTGTGTATCTATTAGAGGTGTGTGTGTGTGTGTGTGTGTGGTTTTCGTAAGACTTATATCAAAGATTTTATAGTTTTAACAGTCTTTTTTAAACTGATAACATCTTAAATTCACTCACGTATAAAACCTCTGCACTTTTACTCCCCCCACCCCAACAGTTTGTTATTGATGTCACAATTTACAACTTTGTATCTTAATATACTTATAAACACATTATTATGGCTATAGTCATTTTAATAGTTTTGTCTTTTAGCCTTTATACCAGAGTTAAAAGTGGTTTGTGTATCATCATTATAGTATAATATTCTGACATTGACTGTCTACTTACCTTTACCAGTTAGTTTTATACCTTCATGTTTTCATGTTATTAATTAGAATAGTTTTGTTTCAGGTTAAAGAACCCCATTTAGCATTTCTTGTAAGGCAGGTCGACTGTTTTTGAATTCCCTTAGCTTTTGTTTGGGAAAGTTTTTAATCTTTCATTTCTGAAAAACATTTTTGCTAGTTATAGTATTCTTGGTTCACATGGTTTTTTTCAGCACTTTGAACATATTATCCCTTTCTCTGGTCCATAACATTTTTAGGGAGAAACTAGTCTCATTGGTGTTTCTTTGTCTCTGATGAGTCAGTTTTCTCATGCTCCTTTCAAAGTCTTACTTTGTCTTTGACTTCTGGTCATTTGATTAACACATGTCTTAGTGTAATTTTCTTTGGGTTGGTCTTGATTTTAAGGGTCTTTGAGCTTCATGAACATGAAATTCCATCTCTCTCTCAAGATTTGGATAGTTTTAAGCCATTATTTATATAAAGAAGCCTTTTGCTCCTTTCTTTTTGTCTTCATTTTCTGGGACTTCTATCATGCATATATATATATATATGGTTCATTTTGTCCCATAAATCCTGCAGGCTTTCCTCACTCTTTTTCATTCTTTTTTTTCTTTTTCTCCTCTGACTGGAAATCAAATGACCTGTTTCTGAGTTTGCAGATTCTTTCTTTTCTTTATCAAGTCTGATACTGAAGTTGTCTGTTACATTTTTGTTTCATTTATTGTGTTCTTCAGCTCCAGAATTTCTTGTGTGTGTGTGTGTGTGTGCATTTTTTATCTTTGTTGATTGTATTTTGTTGATATATTGTTTTTCCGGTTGCATTGAGTTGTCTGTGTCCTCTTGTAGCTTGTTAAATAATTATTATGAGTTCTTTGTCAGACAATTCATAGATCTCAATTTCTTTGGTGTTAGTTACTAGAAATTTACTTTGTTTCTTTGGTGGTATCATGTTTCCTTCTTTTTTTTTTTTAATTTTCCTTGAAGATTTGCCTTGCCATCTTCACTTTAAAGAGTGATGTTATCTTCTTTGTTCTGTAGTGACTGGCTTCAGGAGAAAAGACCTTCACCAGTCAGCTGAGGTAGGGATTCTGGAGGTCTTTCAGACCTTTTCTGTGGATATAACCACTCTACTTCTTCCCTTTTTGGGGGGAGAAATCTTAGGTTTATGTTCCTTCTCTCAATTCTGCAAAGCTATACCCATTGTTGAGAGCCTCCTTTAATTTTCCCTGTGGTAGTGTCTTGAAATGTTTAGAATCAAACCAAGTCTGTGGATGCTTGTATGTGTTGTCTGCAGGGGTACATGCAGGGTGCCATGTACAGGAGAGAGGGGCACATGGTGTGTTAGGGGAACATATAGCCTAGTTGGCAGATGGGACCACAGGTGAGATGTTCTTGGGAATACCTCTTGGTGGAGTGTGGGAAGCAATTAGCAGAAACCATGGTGTTTTGTTGAGTTCTGTGCCATAGTTGTTTTGAGTCCCAACCCTTTTCTCCTGTTTCTAGCTTCTCTCGTGAGTGTTCTGTGTGTTGTGGGTGGGGTTAGAAAGAAGTAGACCTCTTAGGCAGTGACTCTTAGAGCTGTAGAAGATAGGAACTCACTATGCTTTTACTTTCCTTTCTGGGACAGATCCAAGGCTGATTGGATCTCTGTTGGCACTGGGCTGTGCTGCTTTAGGGGAGGGATGAAGAAATAGCTAAAGTGAACTTGTTCTTACACTTTTCAATGCATCTATTTATTTAAGTTTTTTTTTCTAATGGGGTGCTGACCATATCTGCCTGACTTTTGGGCTCCCACAAAGCTACTCTCATCTGTGAATGGTTGACAAAATTGTTTCTGCAGGAGGATGATGGCTGAAATTTCCTATTTCTACATCTCGATGCCAAATTTTTGAGAATTTTGTTTCTAACAACTTTTTTTTTTTTAAATGTGTTTTGGAATATTTTAAATTGTTTTGTTTTATTGTGTTTCGTGGTCTCTGCCTGAATAAAGAGGCACTTGCCTGGAAAGTAATACCGTTTCACTGCCTCTTTTTTACCTGTTTACTCTAGAACCAAATTGGGTCAATGCGTCAGCCTGTTTGTGCTTTTTTTTTTTTTTTTTCTGTTTGTGCTTTTATAACAAAATACTACAGACAATAATTTATAAAGAACAGATATTTATTTCTTCACAGTTCTCAAGGCTGCAAGTCCACGCTTTCCAGAGAGTTTGTTGTCTGGTGATGGCTTGTTCTCTGTTGTAAAGTCCTTGTTGCTGCATCCTCTGGAGGAGAGAATGCTGTGTTCTCAAATGGTGAAAGTGACAGACGGGGTGAACTCATTTCCTCAAGCTCCTTTTTAAAGGTTGCTTATTCCAATCATCAGGGTTGTATTTTCATGACTTAATCATCTACTAAAGGCCTCACCTCTTAACACTATCACATGAATTTAGGGGCCTTTTAGACCATAGCAATCAGAATAGTAGGTTCTAGAGAGAGTCATAGTGACTGAATACTATAAATGTGTTGGTTTATTTCTTCTTTATTCATCCGTTATATACATGTCCAGTTTCCTTAATTTCTATTGTTGCTGCCTGTCAGAAAAAAATGAATCATTAACACTATAATTTGGAAAGCAAATTATTTTGTACTTTATAAAAGAATTTTTTCCCTTAAGTTTTATGAGAAAAAGTAATGACTCATTGCAAGGTGATAAAAAAGTGCATTATTATTGTCACACATGTACTATTGAGGTGCCTTTTGACATTAACAGAAAAGTAATATTTTTAAAAGACCTAAAGAGACTTGTATGAGATTTTGTGAATACTTTGTTCCAGATCTTGAGCAGTTCTGTTATTTTGTACTTGCATAATTACTTTATTCTAAGTCTCATAAGGCTTTTTAAAGTATTGTTATGATAACAATATTGTTAGTGCCTTGTGTAATAGACAGCAAGGAATTTAGATTTAAATAACTAATTCCTGATAAAGTAATAGAGATAAGTAAGACCTTTTACTCATTTCATTGCATTTTTTTTTAACAGAACTTTGACATATAAGGCTAATCTAATTAAGTTGTTAAAAAGATGTATTTCTAGGGAAACATTTCATTTTGTTATATACCAAATCTTACATATCAATCAAAGTAAAATCTTGATTCACCTGTATTGTTTATTAATGTATAGGTAGTTTTGATTTTAAATCTCTGCTTGTAAACTATACCTAAAACTTGATGATAAACTAACTGACATGTAGAAAAATACAATTATCTTGTTTTAGAAAACCTCTAGCATCTATTTAGCCAAATATTTTTAAAATATGAAGAGATTTGTTTATGAAGCTCTCCTTTGTGTTGAGTCAGTGTGGCATGGTTCATTTGTATTTATTAGATGTTAGGGCATTTTATGGCTCCTGGTTCAGTTTACTTTTGAAATAGTTCACTGGTTATGTCTCCTGATTCAGTTTACCTTTGAATAGTCACTTAGTTAAAGTAACTAAGCAATGGCAGGTTGAAATAAAAATAACATTTATTTGTTTAGATATGTGCTTCTGATGTTAGCATACTTCTTTTTTTCCTCCGCTCTGAGACTCTATATGGCTGTTTTATTTGGGACATTTTGCTCAGCTGTGTAATATAAGGTTATTTAAGTCTAGAAACAGGTAATATGTGATTAAAATCAGTATGTGTGGCTATTAGTTTGTTCTCTGAGACAAAAACTTGAATCCTTTTGTTATCCTCATGCAACTTTCTTTTTTTTTATTTTTTATTTTTTATTTTTTATTTTTTTATTTTTTGAGACGGAGTCTCGCTCTGTCACCCAGGCTGGAGTGCAGTGGCCAGATCTCAGCTCACTGCAAGCTCCGCCTCCCGGGTTCACGCCATTCTCCTGCCTCAGCCTCCCAAGTAGCTGGGACTACAGGCGCCGGCCACCTCGCCCGGCTAGTTTTTTGTACTTTTTAGTAGAGACGGGGTTTCACCGTATTAACCAGGATGATCTCGATCTCCTGACCTCGTGATCCGCCCGTCTCGGCCTCCCAAAGTGCTGGGATTACAGGCTTGAGCCACCGCGCCCGGCCCCTCATGCAACTTTCTTTTAAACCTTTTAAAAATGGACTATTTTCTTTGGCACATGACTCATCAAATATACCATGTGCTTTCATTTTCTTATTCTATGCCATATTATTACATCTAGCAGCAGTTGATTTTTTAAAAACATAAACTGGTGGAGTTCAGTGATATTCCTTTTTGTTTGGGGAAGAAATGTATAATACTGTCATAGTTGGCTGTTGAAAGTACTAAATTGTGGGTTTAAATCTGTTTCCATTAAACTATTTCTATGTTGTGTATCTTAAGTTTGTGTGCAGGTGATATCTTGCATTCTCTGTACATGTTTAGCCCACCAGACTTACATCAGGAGTTGTCATTTTAGTGCTGATACAGACTAAATCCTATTACTTCATTGTTAATAGTATTTTCTTACCATTTAAATGTTTACAGTAACTTGAAGGTGACATTGTACTACTTAAAAACCAGATATAGGCAGGACACTGTGGCTTATGTCTCTAATCCCAGCATTTTGGGAGGCTGAGGTGTGAGGATTGCTTGAGGCCAGCAGCTTGAGATCAGCCTGGGCAGCATAGCAAGACCTTGTCTGTACCAAAAAAAAAAAAAAAAAATTTAGCTGGGCATGGTGGTACATACGTGTATAGTCCCAGCTACTCAGAAAGCCAAGGTAGGAGTTTGAGGTTACAGTATGCTATGATTGATTGCATCACTGTCCTCCAGCCTAGGAGATAGAGCAAGTCCCTGTCTCTTGAAATGTGCTTGTGTATGTGTGTGTGTGTGTGTGTGTGTGTGTATTTAATGGCTTTAGTGGTTCCTTTTTTCTTTTTTTTCTCAGCTGGCCATAAGCTATGCTGTTTAAAAATGCGATTGTGTAGGATTCCTTTTTATTTTTTTTGTTATGGTTCATGAGTCTAAGAAGGCTTGTCAATGATACTCACTTCCCATTACCACCACCCAAAAATCATATGATATTAATACACATATAATCTGTATGTATTTGGGCCAGGCACAGTGGTTCATGCTTACAATCCCAGCACTTTGGGGAGGCCGAGGCGGGTGGATCACCTGAGGTCGGGAGTTGAAGACCAGCCTGGCCAACATGATGAAACCTCATCTCTACTAAAAGAACACAAAATCAGCCAGGTGTCATGGCGGGCGCCTGTAATCCTAGCTACTCGGGAGGCTGAGGCAGGAGAATCACTTGAACCTGGGAGGCAGATGTCACAGTGAGCCAAGATCACGCCATTGCACTCCAGCCTGGGCTATAAGAGTGAAATTCCATCTCAAAAAGAAAAAGAAAAAGAAAATCTGTATGTATTTGTAGTATGGAAAAAATTTTTTAAATGTATATAGTCACATACCCACAGACTCATATGCACAACCTTTATAGGCAGTTGGGTTTAATTGTTAAAAATAAATGCCTATATATTGAAAGTGATTCTAAATGAAAGTGGGAAATTCCAGGTCTTATTTTGAATAAAAAGTTTTTATATATACACATATTTTTTTTGAGATGGAGTTTCGCTCTTGTTGCCCAGGCTAGAGTGCAACGGCACCATCTCAGCTCACTGTAACCTCCGCCTCCTGGGTTCAAGCGATTCTCCTGCCTCAGCCTCCCAGGTAGCTGGGATTATAGGCATGTGCCACCATGCCTGGCTAATTTTGTATTTTTAGTAGAAACGGGGTTTCAGCATGTTGGTCAGGCTGGTCTCGAACTCCTGACCTTAGGTGATCTGCCTGCCTTGGCCTGCCAAAGTGCTGGAATTACAGGTGTGAGCCACCGTGCCCAGCCAGAAGTTAATATATTTATAGGAACTTTTAGGAAACTCTGAGAAGTACTTTCCAAATTTTATGCTTTACCAAATATCCTTGTTTGTACTTTTTAATGCTTTTTAATGTTTATGTCATCTTACCATTACTGAATGGGATTGTCTAAACTTTATTGTGTCTATTTAACTACTGTATGTAGTTTGTGATTTATATGTGACAAGAATATTGGTATTATTTACTTTTCTTCCCACAGTTTTTCAAGATTTCACTCTACTACAAAATATCCAAAATTGGTGTTTACTGTACACAAAGGTATTTTGGGATAACCTTTCTCTATTTAGAAAAAGAGAACATACTTTAAAAGGTATTATTTTTGAAACAAACAATCACAATTTAGTGGGAGAATAGAAGGTACATATCTATTATTTATTGCTTTAAGAAATAAAACTAGATAGATATTTAGCGTATGTTAACTATCATGCATAGTTTTTAGTACATATGTGTACATCATATGTTATAACTGTGTTCTAAAGTTAACACATAAGGAAAAAAATCTTGTATTTCCAAGGTTGTCTTAAGAAAATGATAAATTATCTGTATAATTACAGAGTTAATATAAGGTTAAATCTTATATCTAAAGCAGCTTATTCTTTCAACATTGGAAGAAATGTTTTGTTTTTTTTCCAACTGACTACTGGATGAAGCTGTTAGTATATTTGGAGTTTATGTTGATCAAAAATTATGAATTGTAGGCTGGGCACAGTGGCTCACACCTATAATCCCAGCACTTTGGGAGGCCAAGGCGGGTGGCTCACTTAAGTCCAGGAGTTCAAGACCAACCTGGTCAACATGGCAAAACCGTCTCTACTGAAAATGCAAAAATTAGCTAGGCATGGTGGCATGCACCTGCAGTCTCAGCTGCTTGGGAGGCTGAGGCAGGAGAATCGCTTGAACCCAGGAGGAGGAAGTTGCAGTGATCAGGGATCATGCCACTGCCCTCTAGCCTGGGTAACAGAGCAAGACCCTGTCTCAAAAAAAAAAAAAAAAAAAAAAAAAAAAAAAAAGAAAAAAGAAAGAAAAGAAAATGTGGAATTGGGTGACTTCAATACTTGAATCTTTTTTTTTTTCCTAAAAGGCATTCCTAAATTGAGGTACATTGTGGATAATGCGTTTTTGTTTTGAATCTTATGCTCATTCCAGGGTATAATCTTACTGAGAGGAATATCAAGTAAAATTGCCTACACTGCATTCATGATATTCTGTCTGTCTCACTTGGGTGTTGGTCAAGCTCCGTTAGTTAACTCTTGAATTTAAATGCATGTGTCTGTGTCATCCCTTTATTTTAGCATTAGTGGATGTTCTTTTTCTCTAAATCATACCCTCTTTCATTCCTATCACCAATAGAAATTACGGCTTCTGTGCAGATAGCAAGTTGACTCAGATCTGCCAGAATTAATTTCTAGTTCTAGAATATTAGAGAAAACAGATCTGTGATAAATAGTTTAGTGGAGCTGTATGATTGCATGGTAGCACAAATGATTAATGATACACTCCTTTCTGATAACAGTATGGGAAAATCAGATTCTGTCTTAGACAAGTCAAAGTTTTTCACTTGTGATTTCGTTCTTCAGCTAATTACAGCCATACATAAGCTGCAAAAATTACAACTTCGGCCTTGTATTTACAGAGTCCTTCTTTTTAGAGTAAAATGTTTTAAATGTTTAAAACTAAATATAGGAATAAAAATTACATTTTCTAGGAAAAATTAAAATCATGTATATGTTATCTCCAAGAAAAAAATTAGGGTATTAGCAATCATTTTGATTGCCAAATGATGGATCTTTCTAGGGCCCTACACCCTTACTGTTCCCTTGGGACTTGTTTTAATTTCTGTTTCTCCAAATTACTTACTTTGCTTTTGCTCTACTTTTATAAGTGATTGGAAGAGTTATTTTCTCTAAATATTGTCTTCATATCATATTTTGCATTATTTTTCCTCTGTATGGGGAATTTGATTATCTTTGGTAGTCTTGAAATGTTTAATTATTTTAAATTTCTTAAAAATCAGATTACAGTTATTACATTTTACAGTGTAAATAAATTCAACTAAATTTTTACTTGACTAATCCAAATTGTACTGATATCTTCTGGACCTCTTCCAAGTAACAGAAATCAGGGAAGCAAAACCCAAAAACTCCCTAGGAATCTACCAAGAACTAACGTCTCATCATAACCAACAACTGTCTTGGTTTTAGATCATTTCATGCTTTCTTTATCTCCTTGTGCAGGAGACCACAAAAGTATGTACTGGGTTGTCCCAAAATAAAGGCAGCAAGTAGTTGTTGAATGACTGCCATATCCATAATGCTAAAACTTTTTGGAGTGGGATAAATGATGAGATATAGTTCCTCCTCTATGCAGCCTTCCCACCCCCAGAATTATCTGTATAACAAACATTAGCTAGTAATTATTTGCTTTATTATGTACACAGGCAGCATTCCTGAGTGCTTATAACGGAAGCATTCCTTTCAGTTCTTTGGGTCTTTATGGAGCACTTTCTTTATGTACAGAGTTATACTTAATAATGTACTTTATTTTAGCTCAGTTGTTATGGTGACAAGATGGCTTATAAGAAAATTGAATATAGATTACAGTGTAGAGTACAGCAAATGACATATAGAGGCTAGAATAATTAGGGAAGACTTCTGTGGAGAAGGACAGTAACTAAGTAGAGAATTGATAGTTCTTCAACTCTATAGGCAAGTTTATAGGAAAGTTTGTATCACGTCTGGAGGTTCCTTTCTTGTCTTAGCTCCTTTAAAATCTTTGTTTGTGCCACTCATTTTGAACCTTGAATATGTTGCTTTGTATTGTATATAGTTTTTAATGCTTACCTATCTAGTCCCAAACTGCATTGTATTCCCAGAGAGTAAGGATAGTATTATACTTCATTGTACTTAATTTGTTAGCATAGTATCTTGAGTATAGTAGGTATTCTGTGATGCTTAGTAGCTGTATCAATCCCTAGAAGATGTGCTGATGAGTTTTCAATAATTATTTCTCAGATACCATTTTCTTGGATTTTGGTGTGTAAGAATTGCATTATAAGTTAGGTTTTATAGTAGAAGCTCCTTGTTCATAGCCCCTGGAGCTGGAAATTGAAGAAAAAAGGAATTGCATTTTATTTAGCATACTGACCTCACACTTGGAACTTAGGAAGAGGGGAATTGTTTTTTTGATTGTTTAGTTGTACTAGGTTCTAAGAGGTTTTTTTTTGTTTTGTTTTGTTTTGTTTTGAGATGGAGTCTTGCGCTGACTCCCAGGCTAGAGTGCTGTAGTGCAATCTTGGCTCACTGCAACCTCTGCCTCCCAGATTCAAGTGACTCTCCTGACTCAGCCTCCCAAGTAGCTGGAACTATAGGCGTGTGCCACCACACCCAGTTAATTTTTGTATTTTTAGTAGAGACGAGGTTTTACCATGTTGGCCAGGCTGGTCTCAAACTCCTGACCTCAAGTGATTCGCCCGCGTCAGCCTCCCAAAGTGCTGGGATTATAGGCATAATCTACTGTGCCCCCAAGCCTCTAATAGTTTTATGTGGTTATTGCTTATTTTTCACAGTAAAGTTATATCTGTAAGGTGGGCATGGGTCATCTGTACCTGGGTCAATGTTTGGGTGAGACCTGTCAACTCTTCCTCCACTAAGTTTATATATATAACTGTGTTAAAATATATACAACATAAAATACGCAATTTTAACCATTTTAAAGTGTATGGTTCAGTGACATTAAGTATATTCTCATTGTTATGCAACCAGCACTGCTATCCATCCCCAGAACTTTTTAATCAGCCCATACAGATGCTGTGCCCATTAAATAATAACCTCATTTCCCCCATCATTCATCCTCTCGTAATCACCATTCTATTTTCTGTCTCTAGGAATTTGACCATTCTAAGTACCTTATATAAGTGGAATCACCCAATATGTATCGCTCTGTGTGGCTTATTTCACTTAGCGTAATGTCTTTCAGACTCATCCAGGTTGTGGCATGTATTAGAATTTCCGGCCATCTTAAGACTAAATAAATTTCATTGTGTGCTTGTGCCACATTTTGTTTATCCATTCATCTATTGATGGACATTTTGGTTGTTTCCACCTTTTGGCTAATGTGAATAATACTGCTGTGACTATTGGTATACTCACTGAGTTTTTATTGTTAAGTATTTGAATATTTCTCATTTCTCCCCACCTCCTTTCTACTTAATATAATTCTCCTGAGAATATATTTTTAAGTAAATGCCATTAGTTTTGTGTTGGTCTGGCTTGTGGACCAGAAATTTTTGAAAAGATGACACTTTATTGAAATATATGTTAATGTTTAAAATTTTATCTTGGAGAACAGCTTTATTTCTTTCATTTCCAAGCTTTTTTGGTATGTAACTGCCCTGTATACATGTAATATTTGTTTACAAGAGGTATTAAAGTACTCTGGGTATCCATGAATGTAACAAAGTTGTTTTAATTAAGGTAAATCAGGGAATAGAGAAAGTGAGATTGAGCCAACACTTGAACGATTTATACTATTTTGATGAATAGTTGGAAAATGAGGGAGGCATTCAAGAAGAAACATTTTGAAAGACACAGAATCAAGGAACAGTGAAACTTTTATTGGCATGTAGGTTGTTTAGGCCAAAGAAGTACAGTCGTGCTCTGCATAATGACATTCCAGTCAACGACAGGCTGCGTACATGATGGTAATTTCATAAGATTAATGCCATATTTTTACTGTACCTCAAGGTATATATACGGACATACAGTGTGGACTCATAGACGTTGGAGACTTGAAAGGTGGGAGGGGTTTAAAGGATGAGAAGTTACTTAATGGGTTCAATGTACACTACTTGGGTGATGTGTGTTACATTAAAAGTACAGACTTCACCACTATGCAGTATATCCATGTATCAAAACTGCACTTGTACCCACTAAATTTATACATTTTTTAAAGACCATCTTTTGGAGGAGGGCAGGACCCAGATTCTATGTGTCAGTATTTACATAAGCAGTGGGAATACTGATGATGATCCTGGGGCTGATGATAATTATTTCACTTAGTTTATGGAATAACCACTATATGGAAAGGCCTGTTTTAGGATCTGAGAATACAATGAGAAAGATAAAATCCTTGCCCTGTGGAAGTTTGCTTTTTGGTGTTTCTCATTATTCTGATTACCATAGTTTGGCTCTTTGTCCCACCCAAGCCTTGTGCTGAAATTTGATCCCAATGTTGAAGGTGAGGCCCTAATGGAAAGTGTTTGGATCATGGGGGTACACTCCCTCAAAAATAGATTAATGCCTGTCTGCAGGGGGATGAAGAGGTGAGTGAGTTCTCACACTATAAGTTCCAGCGAAAGCTGGTTGTTACAAAGAGCCAGGCACCTCCCCTTCGGTTTTTTGCTCTCTCTCTCATCATGTAGTCTCTGCACATGTTGGCTTCCCTTCCCCTACCTTGAGTAGAAGCAGCCTGAGGCTCTCACCAGGTGGCTAATCTTGAAGAGTCCAGCCTGCAGAACCGTGAGCTAAATAAACTTCTTTTCTTTATAAGTTGTCTACCCTCAGGTGTTCCTTTATAGCAATGATAAACAGATGAAGACACTGTGGATGTAGTGTATAGTAACTGTCTTTTCTGTGGAATGGCTACATCTCTTAGACTACTCATGCTATGAAGTTTGCAAAGGGCTGGGCATGGTAGCACACGACTGTAATCCCAGCACTTTGGGAGGCTTAGGTGGGTGAATTGCTTGAGTCCAGAAGTTTGAGACCAGCCTGGGCAACATGTCAAAACCTCGTCTTTTACTACAAATACAAAAAATTAGCCAGCCATGGTGGTGTGCGCTTGTAGTCCCAGCTACTCAGGAGGCTGAGGTGGGAGGATCACCTACACCCAGGAAGTCAAGGCTGCAGTGAGTCAAGATCATGCCACTGCACTCCGGCCTAGGCAACAGAGTGAGAACTCGTCTCAAAAATAAAAAAATTAAAAAGTAATTTTAAAGCTTGCAAAGGAAGGCCGGGCGCGGTGGCTCAAGCCTGTAATCCCAGCACTTTGGGAGGCCGAGACGGGCGGATCACGAGGTCAGGAGATCGAGACCATCCTGGCTAACACGGTGAAACCCCGTCTCTACTAAAAAATACAAAAAACTAGCCGGGCGAAGTGGCGGGCGCCTGTGGTCCCAGCTACTCGGGAGGCTGAGGCAGGAGAATGGCGTGAACCCGGGAGGCGGAGCTTGCAGTGAGCTGAGATCCGGCCACCGCACTCCAGCCTGGGCGACAGAGCCAGACTCAGTCTCAAAAAAAAAAAAAAAAAAAAAAAAGCTTGCAAAGGAAATGACACGTTGACACTTCAGATTACAGTGATATCTGACAGAGAACCTACCACATATTAAGTACATAAATCTCAAAAAACACCTGCAACAAAATCATTCTTTGCCTGCCAGGAATCAAATGAAAATAAATTCCAAAATACCAGTTCAAATCATGGTTGAGATTTCAATGGCAGGAACAACCCAGATTTTACTGAAAATGCCAACTGATTGAAATACTCCACAGTCATTATTGTTCTTCAAATCACAGGATACGGTATAACTTGTGACTTGGAAATAAATCAAAATATACATCTGAAGAAAACTAATGAAATATGACTGAAGCAGTTCAAAATTTGTTAGTTTTAGCCCTCATGAGCTTCATGAGCTTCATAAAAATATGTTTGGTATGAAATACTAACACTGTTTTTGATAAAAACCTGTCTAAACAAGATGAGTATTATTTACCGTAACAGAAAAACAACGTTTTAGGCAGATATGGGCAGTTAGCTAACTAAATTTAACTTCTGTTATCGCAGTCATTCGGAATATTTACTGCTTGTTTACTTAATGCAACCTTTCTGAGAAAAGCACTTGCAGAATATTCACTGGCTGCTAAATGTTATTGTTAGAATCAGCAACCAGAGATGGTTATCTGTTTAAGCTGTTTATCTTTGTCTCTTGAAAAAAAATTACGGCAAATGGAACACAATGTTCTACTGCAACGGCTCAGTCTAAATTGTATCTGGATAATAGCAAAATGGGTGTTTCCTTGGAACTTCAGATTGAAAAGCAGCCTGGAGGAGAAGATTTTCAATAATTATATTATCAAAAGTAAAACATACAGTGACAAACTTTTCCCTTGAAAATACACATCAAAATTAGCCATCACAGATGAAAGAATGATTGACTGACAAGCACCAGGACCCAGAAGAAGGAAGATTTAAGTGCAAGGTCTGACCTACACACCAAACAACAAAAAAGACAAAATGGCTAAGTGGTCTCCAATTAGATTCACTCATGAGAAAACTTTGGTATATAAAATAAAATAAAATAATAACACATCTTACATTTACATAGCACTTGGCATTTTCAAAGGACTTTAGATCAAAGATGGGTTACTAAGTGAAGTTTTTACTCACTTCCTCAAGTGTTAATTGCACCTTTTGGAGGGTGGTCTTAATTCATTGTTTATACCTAATTTAGTGTTTACCACAGTCCACATTGCTTTGTTACAACTGATAATAAAACAGGCAATCTGGACCACAGTATTATAAATAGCCAAAGGGCTATGCTTCAATTTTTATTTCCCTAGACCTAGCAATATATCTCTGTCCAAACAGAAGCTAAGTAAAACTTTGTTGAATTTCACTTTTTTCCCTGCAGTATCCTCAACAACTCCATGCTAAGGTGAACATAGACATTATTATACCTGTTTTATAAAGGAGGAAATTGAAATACAAAAGTGCTCAAATTCACTCACCTAGGCTCCAGGACTTTAGACTTCTGGTTTAATTATTCTCCTCTGATTGTACCATAGTGCTTAGAAAACTTGGGGGCAGGAATTCGTGGAGAACTTACAGAATTCAGAATGAAGCCAAGCAATTGCACATTATCAATAAGGAAACCAATTATATATTATCTACTGCAGAGGACCAGCAAGTGAATTACATTACATTTATCATCCTAACTTTTCCTTGCCTTTCCTTGTCCAGTTAAATCGGTAAGAGTTATGTCAGGTATATTCAAAAATCTACTAACTTAGGAACCTGTCTTCAAATCAGGATGGCATGATAGTGAACCATCAGTCACTGATTGCACACAAAAAATATGGCCAGGACATATAAAACATACGAAAAGATAAAAGACAGAGCCAAGTTCAAAAGCAAGATAAACACCTCAATTGCCAATAATTAAACAGAAATTGTATAAAGTAGAAAAAGGAAGTAGCCTGTTGATGATAGAACTTAAACAGAAATGACAGTTTAGTAACACACCAGCACTTGTCTCTAAGAAGGCAGGTTAGAACACACACACACATGCATGCACACATGCACATGTGTGCCAACCTCCATTTACATTTTTTAACAAACTGCTTGCCTGAGTATACTTGGGGGGTTGGGGGGAAGGACAGCTGACATACCTATTAATCTATTAGAAACGGAACCAAAGTATCAAATGTGTCTATGAAAGAGTCTTCCATATGTACAATATAACTGGTGATAGAAGAAGAATTATTTTTGGCAGGGGACAGGAGGGTCAAGATGAAAGATAAGGACAGACAGGTATGAGCAGGGAGAAGGAAGTGAGAGAAAACAACCGCACAAAAACATCTTCCACTCAAAATGAGCCAGTAAAACAGTATTCAAAATCATATGGAGAAATCTGCTGCTAAAAATTACAGCCAGAAGAAGAAAAGTCAGAACCTGAATTTGCTTAATATGAAATTAATTTTACAGAGATAAATAACAGCCTTAAAAATATGTGCATACCAAATGTTCAAATAAAAATGAACAGAAAATGATAAAAACAAAAGCAGGACAGAAATGTATGCATGAAGAGAATCCAGTTAGAAACTTGAAAATGAAAAATACAGTCGTTGAAGTAAACATAAATCAGTACATTAAATAAAAGCTTCTCTAGATAGAGTTAAAGAGAGAATTCAGGTAGTCCTGATACATTTACCAGAAACTCAGTATAGGGTCAGAAAAAAGCAATTTAATTTACCACAACTAAAAGACATATAAGGTAGATTGAAAGACTCTAATATGAGTTTGAGAGAAAGGGATTAAAAGAAACAGTGAAGAAACAATAATTGCTAAAAGGTTTTGAGAACAAAAGAAAAATGAATCAAGAAACTGGATGTTTGAAGTCAGCATGAAAAGACGGTATTTTCAAATTGTTTCTTAATCTGTGAATTTCCCATAGATTTGTCTCTACCTCAACATCCTAGTCTTTTCTGTTTTGTTTTGTACTAATTTGTGGAATGCATATGCGATTTTATTATATGCATAGATTATGAAGTCATGTCAGGGTTTTTAGGGTATCCATCACCCAACTAATATATATTGCACCCATTAACCAATTTTTTACCATGCTACCCCCGCCATAGCTCCTCACCTGAGTCTCCCTTATATATATAATTCCACTCTCTCATCCATGTGAACTCATTTTTAGCACCCATTTGTAAGTGAGAACATGTGGCATTTGACTCTGAGTTATTTCACTTAAGATAACAGCCTCCAGTTCCATCCATATTGCTGTAAAATACATGATTATATTCTTTTTTATGGCTGAATAGTATTCTATTGTATATACCTACCACATTTTCTTTATCCAGTCATCCATTCGTGGACACTTAGTTTGGTTTCATCTTTGCGATTGTGAATAGTGCTACAATAAAAATACACAAGTGTAGGCATCTTTTTGATGTCATAACTTATTTTCCTTTCAGTAGATACCCACTAGTGGAATTGCTGGATATAATGATATACTTTTTAGTTTGAGATGTCTTCATACTGCTTTCCACAGAGGTTGTGCTAATTTACATTCCCACCAACAATGTATATGCATTCTCTTTTCTTTGCATCCTCACTAACATCTGTTATTTTTTGACTTTTTAATAATAGTCATTCTGTCTGGTGTAAGATGATGCCTCATTGTGGTTTTAACTTGTATTTCTCTGATTATTACTGATTTTCAGCATTTTTTCCCATGCTTGTTGGTCATTTGTATGTCTTCCTCTGAATAGTGTCTGTTCTTGTCTTTTGCACACTTGTTTTTTTTTTTTTTTTCCCCAAAAGTTCCAGGGTACATGTGCAAGATGTGCAGGTTTGTTACATAGGCAAACATCTTTCCACACTTTTTAATGGGGTTAATTTTTTGTTTTGTCTTGTTCTTAGTTTGAATTCCTCGTAGATTCTGAGTATTAGTCCTTTGCTGGATAGATACTTTGCAAATATTTTCTGCCATTTTGCAGATTGTTTGTTCACTCTGTTGATTATTTCTTTTGCTGTGCATAAGCTTTTTAGTTTAATTCACATTTGTTTATTTGTCTCTGTATGTTTTATAGAGATGTGGTCTCACGATGTTGCCTGGGCTAGTCTTAAACTTGTGGCCTCAAGCAGTCCTACTCTATTGACTTCAGAGATGCTGGGATTCCAGGTGTAAGCCACCATGGCCAGCCATTTTTACTTTTATTGCGTTTGCTTTTGAGGTTTTATTCATGAATTCTTTGCTTAGGTCAATGTCCAGAAGAGTTTTTCCTAGGTTTTCTTCTGGTACTTTTTATAGTTTCAGGTTTCATATTTAAGTCTTTAATCCATCTTGAATTAATTTTTGTATATGGTGAGAGAGATGGGTTCAATTTTATTCTTCTCCATATAGCACTCCAATTTTCCTAGCACCATTTATTGAATAAGGTGTCCTTTCCCCATTGTATGTTTTTGTTGACTTTGTCAGAAATCAATTGTCCATAGGCATGTGGCTTTATTTAGTTCTCTGTTATGTTCCATTGATCTGTTTGTCTATTTTTATATTAGTACCATGCTGTTTTGGTTATTATAGCCTTGAGTAATTTGAAGCCAGGTACTGTGGGGCCTCCAGCTTTGTTCTTTTCGCTCAGGATTTCTTTGGCTATTTCAGCCCTCCCTTGATTCCATATGAATTTTAGGATTATTTTTTCTAATTCTGTGAAAAAATGATGTTCCTATTTGGGTAGGCATTGCATTGAATCTGTAGACTGCTTTTGTCAGCATCATTGTTTTAATGATATTGATTCTTCCAATTCATGGTGTGGGATGTTTTTACATTTGTTTGTGTCATATTCAGTTTTTTTCATCAGTATCTTATAGTTGTCCTTGTAGAGATCTTTCACCTCCTTGATTAACTGTATTCCTAGGGTTGTGTTGTTGTTTTGGTTTTGGTAGCTGTTGTAAATGAGATTGACTTCTTGATTTGGTTCTCACCTTGGTAGTTATTGGTGTATAGAAATGGTACTGATTTTTGTATGTTGATTTGTATGCTGAAACTTTAATGAATTCATTTATCAAATACAGGAGTCTTTTGGAAGAGTCTTAGGGTTTTGTAGGTATAAGATCATATTGTCAGCAGAGATCATTTGAATTCTTCTTTTCCAATTTGGACATCTTTTCTTTCTTTCTCTTGCCTAGTTGCTCTGGCTAGGACTTCCAGTACTATGTTGAATAAGAGTGGTGATAATGGATATCCTTATCTTGTCCCAGCTCTTAGGGGAAATATTTTCATCTTTTTCCCCCTTCACTAGTGATGTTGACTGTGGGTTTGTTTTATGTGGCTTTTATTATATTGAGATATGTTCCTTCTGTACCTATTTTGTTGAAGGTTTTTATTATAAAGGAATGCTGAATTTTATCAAATGATTTTTTGTATATGTTGAGATGATCATATGGTTTTTGTTTTTTATTATGTTTATCTGGTGAATCACATTTATTGATTTGCATATGTTGAGCCATTCTTGCATCCTGGGAATAAAACCTACTTGATCATGGTGCATTATCCTTTTGACATGCTGTTGAATTCAGTTTTCAAGTATTCTGTCAAGGATTTTTGGGTCTATGTTCAACAGGAATATTGATATGTAGTTTTCTTTTTTTGTCATCATTGTTGTGTATTTGCTGTGCTTTGATATCAGGGTAATACTGGCATCAGAGAATGAGTTAGGGAAGTTTCCCTCCACACTAATTTTTTGGAACAGTTTTAGTAGGACTGGTACCAGCTATTCTTTGTACATCTGGTAGAATTTGGCTGTGAATCCTCTGGTCCTGGACTTTTTTGTTGATGGGTGAATTTTTATTACTAGTTCAATCTCACTAATTATTAGTCTATTCATAATTTCTATTTCTTTCTGGTTCAGTCTTGGGAGGTTGTGTGTTTCCAGGAACTTATACATTTCCTCTTGGTTTTCTAGTTTGTGAATGAAGGTTGCTCATCATAGTCTCTGATGCTCTTTTGTATTTCTGTGGTATCAGTTGCAATGTCTCCTTTTCCTTTCTGATTGTGTTTATTTGAATCTTCTTTTTTTTTTTCTTGGTTAATCAAGTGTTCTATCAATTTTGTTTATATTTTATAAGTATCAACTTTTTTATTTTTGGTTGATCCTTTGTGATGTATTTTTTGGTCTCAATTTCTTTCTATTTGCTTGATTCTTTGTTATTTCTTTTGGCTTTGAGTTTGGTTTGTTCTTGGTTTCTAGTTCCTTGAGATACAATGTTAGGTTGCTAATTTGCAATATTTCTTTTTTTTTCCTTTTTTTTTTTTTTTTTTTTTTGAGCTGAAGTCTCGCTCTGTCACCCAGGCTGGAGTGCAGTGGCATCATCTCGGCTCACTATAACCTCCGCCTTCCAGGTTCAAGCAATTTTCCTGCCTCAGCCTCCCAAGTAGCTGGGACTATAGGCGCATGCCACCATGCCTGGCTAATTTTTTGTAATTTTAGTAGAGATGAGGGTTCACCATGTTAGCCAGGATGGTCTCAATCTCCTGACCTCAGATGATCGATCCGCCTCAGCCTCCCAAAGTGCTGGGATTACAGGTGTGAGCTACCGCTCCTGACCATTTATTTAAATGGAGGTATTTAATGTTATAAATTTCCCTCTTAGCACTGCTTTTGCTGTATCCCAGAGGTTTTTGGTATGTTGTGTCTCCATTTTCATTCTTTTCCATTTTTGTTGTAAATTTCTGCCTTAATTTCATTGTCGACCCATAGATCATTCAGGAGCATATTCTTTAATTTCCATGTGTTTGTATGGTTTTGAAAGTTCCTCTTGGAATTGATTTCTAGTTTTATTCCACTGTGTTCCAAGAAGATACTTAGTATGATTTTGATATTTTTAAAAAAATTTATTGAGACTTCTTTTGTGACCTAACATATGTACTGTCTTTAAGAATGTTCCATCTGTTGATATATTCCTTATATAGAATGTTCTATAAATGTCTGTTAGGTCCATTTGGTCTAAAGTCCACTTTAATTTTCTGTCATGATACTCTATGTAGTGCTGTCAGTGGGATGCTGACATCCCCCGCTAGTATTGTATTGCTATCTATATTTTTCTCTTAAGTTTAGTAATACTTGTTTTATGAATCTGGGTGCTGCACTGTTGGATCCATATGTATTTAGGATTGTTATATTTTCTTGGTGAATTGATTGCTTTATTATTACATAGACTTTTTTTTTTTTTTTTTTACTGTTGTCGATGTAAAGTCTGTATTGTCTGATGTAAGTAAAGCTATTTCTGCTTGCTTTTGGTTTTCGTTTGCATGGAATATGTTTTTTTACCCCTTTACTTTCAGTCTATACATGTCTTTATGAGTAAGACACATTTCTCATAAACAGAATATAGTTGGATCTGTTTTTAAATTCATTCCATGAATCTGTATCTTTTAAGTGCAGCATTTAATCAATTTATGTTAAAGAGTAATACTGATATCTAAGGTTTTTGTTTCTATCATAATGTTAATTATTGTCTACTTGCCTTTGGGATTCTTTTTTTTTTTTTTTTTTTTTATCTGTCTTTTTAGGTTTAGTAGGATTTTGTCACATGGCCATATGATTTATTTGTCTTTCTCATATGTATAATTGTTTTATAAGACCTGTGAGTTTTATACTTTTGTATGTTGTTAGAATGGAGAGTGTCAACCTTTTGTTTCCATGTTAAAAACGTCATTGGGTTTTTTTAATAGGACTGGTCTAGTGGTGATGAATTCCATCAGCGTTTCCTTGTCTGGGAAAGACTTTATTACTCTCTTACTTACTCTAGCAGGATATAAAATTTGGGGTTGACTTTTTATTTTTTTTTTTTTGAGATGGAGTTTCACCCTTATTGTCCAGGCTGGAGTGCAGTGGTGCGATCTCAGCTCAGTGCAACCTCCGCCTCCCGGGTTCAAGCAATTCTCTTGCCTCAGCCTCCAAGTAGCTGAGACTACAGGCACACACCACCAGGCCCGGCTAATTTTTGTATTTTTAGTAGAGGCGGGATTTTACCATGTTGGCCAGGCTGGTCTCAAACTCCTAACCTCAGGTGATCCACCCGCCTCAGACTCCCAAAATGCAGGGATAACAGGCGTGAGCCACTGCGCCCGGCCCACATTTTTTTTTTTTCTTTAAGCACTTTGAAAATAGAATCTCAATCTTTCTGGCTTGTGAGGTTTCTGCTGAGAAGTCTGCTGTTAGTCTGTTGGGGTTTCCTTGATAGGTCACTAGATGCTTTACTCTTGCTGATTTTTGGATTTTTTTCCCCCTCTTAATGTTAACCATAGGCATTCTGATGACTATGTCATGGTGAGTTTCTTCTTGCAATGTATTTTCTGGAGTTCATTGAGCCTCTTGTATTTGAATATCTAGATCTTTTGCTAGAATAAGGAAGTTTTCAATAATTATTTCCTCAAATCAGGTGTCCAAACTTTTTTCTTTTTCAGGAGTACCTATGATTTCTAGGTTCAGTCCTGTTTTCATAGTTCCATACTTCTCAAATGTTTTGTTCATTTTTTAAATCCTTTTTAAAAAAAATTTTGTCTAACTGGGTTGATTTGAAAGACTTGTCTTCAGTTTCTGAGATTCTTTCTTCCATTTGGTCTAGTCTGTTGGAACTGTCAGCTGCATTTTGGAATTTCTTCAATAAATTTTTCATTCCCAAAAGTTTGGTTTGGCTTTATAGATAAGATAGATGGATGTAGATATCTTTGGTGAATTTCTCAGTCATATCCTGTAAATGTAGATACTGATGTAGTTGTATAATATATCTTTGCAGATTTCTCAATTATATCCTGAAATCATTTTCTAATTTATTTGCGTTGGTTTTCTGGTTTCTCCTATACATTGTTCAGAGATTTCTTTTTTGTTAGGCTCCATTGCTGTTAGAATTATGGTGTTTCTTTGAGGTGTCATAGCACCTTGTTTGTTTTTTTTTTAATATTTCCAGTATTATTGCACTGATACATTTGCACATGGGGTGACAGTTGCTTCTTCTTATTTTTGAATTTACTTTTACTGAAAAGTAACTTTTTCCTTCTTCAGGATGCATCTATGATGTATGTTGAGTAGGGTTCTCTGGCTTTGCTTCTGGGTGCATTTAGTAGCATAGACTATGTATGATTTCCTTGGTTATAAATAACCTCAGTTTGGTGGATTTCTTAAGTGCTAGTTGCAGTCATAATGTAAGGTTGAGCAAATGGGTTCAAGGTCTCCTGAGTAGCCAGGGTGTGATGTTGGTAGTAGAGGTCACACAAAGCTTGTCTGTTTTTCAATTTTTTTAAATTTGTGTTTTATTATTATACTTTAAGTTCTGGGGTACATGTGCACAACCCGCAGGTTTGTTACATAGGTATACATGTGCCGTGCTGGTTTGCTGCACCCATCAACTCGTCATTTACATTAGGTATTTCTCCTAATGCTATCCTTCCCCCAGCCCCCGAACCCCTGAGAGGCCCTGGTGTGTGATGTTCCCCTCCCTGTGTCCATGTGTTCTCATTGTTCAGCTCCCACTTATGAATGAGAACATGTGGTGTTTGGTTTTCTGTCCTTGTGTTACTTTGCTGAGAATGATGGTTTCCAGTTTCATCCATGTCCCTGCAAGGGACATGAACTCGTCCTTTTTTATGGCTGCATAGTATTCCATGGTATATACGTGCCACAATTTCTTTATCCAGTCTATCATTGATGGACATTTGGGTGGGTTCCAAGTCTTTGCTATTGTGAACAGTGCCGCAATAAACATACGTGTGCATGTGTCTTTATAGTAGCATGATTAATAATCCTTTGGGTATATACCCAGTAATATGATGGCTGGGTCAAATGGTATTTCTAGTTCTAGATCCTTGAGGAATTGCCACGTCCTCCACAATGGTTGAACTAATTTACCCTCCCACCAATGGTGTAAAAGTGTTCCTGTTTCTTCACATCCTCTCCAGCATCTGTTGTTTCCTGACTTTTTAATGATCGCCATTCTAACTGGCATGAGATGGTTCTCATCTGGTTTTGATTTACATTTCTCATCATGGTTTTGATTTACATTTCTCTGATGACCAGTGAGGATAAGCATTTTTTTCATGTGTCTGTTGGCTGCACAAATGTCTTCTTTTGAGAAGTGTCTGTCCATATTCTTTGCCCACATGTTGGTGAGATTGGTTGTTTTTTTCTTGTAAATTTGTTTAAGTTCTTTGTAGATTCTGGATATTAGCCCTTTGTCAGATGGATAGTTTGCAAAATTTTTCTTCCATCCTGTAGGTTGCCTGTTCACTCTGCTGATAGTTTCTTTTGCTGTGCAGAAGCGCTTTAGTTTAATTAGATCCCATTTGTCAATTTTGGCTTTGTTGCCATTGCTTTTGGTGTTTTAGTCATGGAGTCTTTGCCCATGCCTGTGTCCTGAATGGTATTGCCTAGGTTTTCTTCTGGTTTTTATGGTTTTAAGTCTAACAAATAAGTCTTTAATCCATCTTGAGTTAATTTTTGTATAAAGTATAAGGAAGGGGTCCAGTTTCAGTTTTCTGCATATGGCTAGCCAGTTTTCCCAACACATTTATTAAATAGGGAATCCTTTCCCCATTGCTTGTTTTTGTCAGGTTTGTCAAAAATCAGATGGTTGTAGATGTATGGTGTTATTTCAGAGGCTTCTGTTCTGTCCTATTGGTCTATATATCTATTTTGGTGTCAGTACCATGCTGTTTTGGTTACTGTAGCCTTATAGTATAGTTTGAAGTCAGGTAGCATGATGCCTCCAGCTTTGTTCTTTTGGCTTAGGATTGTCTTGGCTGTGTGGGCCCTTTTTTGGTTTCATATGAACTTTAAATTAGTTTTTTCCAATTCTGTGAAGAAAGTCATTGGTAGCTTGGTGGGTATGGCATTGAATCTATAAATTACTTTGGGCAGTATGGCCATTTTCATGGTATTGATTATTCCTATCCATGAGCATGGAATGTTCTTGCATTTGTTTGTGTCCTCTTATTTCCTTGAGCAGTGGTCAAACCCCATGCCATTGTATCAGCAGATAATGTAATAAGCTCTATGGGTTGACCTTGCAGCCAGTAGGTGGTGATAGCATGTGAGATCCAGCTGAGGTGGTGGCAGTATGCTTGACCTTTGTTAACCAGAAGTACTGTGCTGTCTTAGGTGATGGACCAAGCTGTGGAACTCCCAGGGGCCCTGTTCCCATGCTCTTCCTCAGATGCAGGTTGATGGGGGCAAGGCCAAGTGGGGCTAGAATGGACAATCCCATGCTCTGGCATCCCCAGCACCAAGCACAAGTCCTGTCCCCAACAAGGATCAGAAAGCAGTTCTCAGGCCCCTAGGACAATGCTCTAGGGAGGAGCAGAGCAACTGTTGCTGTGTCAAAGAGCCAATACAGAGAAGGGTCGTTTGGTCTCCACAGCCTAGCAGGCAGTAGTGGGACCTGCCTGATGTCCACACTTTCAACCTGGCAGGGCTTCCTCCCATAGCCTGCTGCCAGTAGTATGCTAATACAGCCAGCCAGGTTATCAGCAGTCCTTCTTTAGATTGTAAAGTCGACCCAGGTCTCAAAGCTCCCTGCCTGAGACCAAAAACATGACTCCCAGGCCACACCCCTCCTGGTCCTATCCTGCAAACAGGTAATGCCCAACTCCTGTACCCATAGCTGGAACCCACATATACTCACCTCTCAGTTCTGGCCGTAGGGGCTTCTGTCCCACTAGAGACTTGATTGCAAATCCTGGTCTGAAGATTCTCCAAACCAGCATCTGCCACCTGTGCTGGCTGGCTGGTTTTCATGCAATCCCCTTAGTTAGGATCAAGAATGGTCTGTCAGTACTGGGAGATGGGAGTGCGTGTGGAGCACTTTCCACCGCCATTCCTTCTCACAGTCTCCCTGTTGTTCTCCAAGTTAGATCTAGCTCTCAGTAGGGTCACGGAGCTCCCCAGTGGCCTGGATTGCCTTGTTCCTTAGTGGAAATATGTATTGTAAGATACTCTCTCCCTTGTCATACACTGGTGATTCACTCACAGTTTTCCACCAGATCTACAGCGCAGCCTACTGCCCACTGTATTTTTCAAAGTATTCAATTATTCTCTTGCTTTTATGTTCAGTTCCCATTTTCCTTCTTGGATAAAAGTTCACCATGTGAATCTGTACACACTTTTGCTGTTTCTGAGTGGGCGAGTTATGGTAACAAAGCCTCTAATTTGCCATCTTGAAGAAGAAAAAAAAAACTACCAGAAATGGTATTCTGTTTCCTCTACAATCCCATCCTTTATGTCTCAGGCTAGAGGTGTCCTCTGTTCCATTCATCAATTACTGTGTTAGTCTGTTCTCACACTGCTGTAAAGAACTACCCAAGACCAGTAGTTTATAAAGAAAAGAGGTTTAATTGACTCACAGTTCCACAGTCTGGCTGTACAGGAGGCATGGCAGAGAGGCCTCGGGAAACTTACAATCATGGCAGAAGGGCAAAGGGGAAGCAAGTATGTTTTCACATGGTGGCAGGAGAGACAGCAAATGAACGGGAAAGTGCTACACACTTTTAAACTACCAGATCTCGTGAGAACTCATTCACTATTATAAGAGCAACAAGGGGGAAATCTGCCCCCATGATCCAATCACCTTTCACCAGGCCCCACCTTCAACTTTTGGGATCACGATTCAACATAAGATTTGGGTGGGGACACAGAACCAAACCATATCAACTACCTATTATTCTCTTATATAGCAATAGCAGTAGTAGTGAAGATGTTACTCATTACTTAAGTACTGATTGTGTGATTGGTCATAACTCTATAACAGTGTTTATTAATCACTGACGATGTCTGAGGCAGTATGCTAACCAATTTACATGCATGATATTATTTAATCTTGACAGTAATGATATATTTTGTGTTCAAGGAAAACTGATGTTTAGAGAAATTAGGTAACTTACCAAAATCATAACCTAAGTTAAGGGTCAGATCAAGATTCTTGTCTGTCTGGTGGCACAGGCCATGAGATTATCAAGTTTTAGCCTTCTCTGTGAGTCTCTTTTTCAGTATATTTGATAAATCGCCATCCAACTTCTGGTTTAATATGTGAAGTAAGGGGTTCTCATTCTCTAGGACATAGTTTATTCCATTGTTTGACAACTTTAAATGTTAACAGGTTCTCCTTAATATTAAGGAAACATTAATATATTTTTCTGTAACTTTTAAACTATTATGTCTTAATAAACCCTTCCAGATATACAGAAGGTAAAATGAATCTATACTTATTAACATTGGCTATATTTAGCAAATTGTGTTTAATATATGTATAAACAAAACTGGCCTGACTATAAGCAAGAAATCTCTTTTCAGATGGATAAACTTGTATTTAAAATTGTATGTGTCTGATGTAAAAAGCAAAAACAAAATTACTCCGGGGAGCTTAATGTATACATTTTCAATTTTCTCTATTCTCTCTAGTCTACACTTACATCTAAACTTCATAAACAGAGATAGGTAATGGAGTTCAGTGCAAATGTTTTTTAATCAGCCTAAGTAAAATAATATAAAACACTTACTTAAAATAAGGAAAAGAGGAATATATAGCTATCACAAACTCTGAGAGATAACTTTGAGAGATAATAAAATCTGCAGAATGAAAAGTCAGTCACATGTGAGAGTTTTATAAAATTCGAAGAACATTTTGTTTCTAATTTTTGTCTTTCCATTTGATCTTCCTTTGCCGGTCTGTGTTTTTGTGAATTCATCATTTCTTACAGATGGACCTTTCTAAGAATATTGATTTAAACATGTTCAACATATATGTTTTTGGTATTTATTATTTATAAAATATAGTGCTAATAAGCATTAGGCAAGGCACAGTTGTATAAAGTAGGGTTCTCTTGGTTTTCTTGTTAAAAACATAGAAAAACTAAAACATAAAAATAGAGAACAATGAACTCCCATGTACTCACCATACACCTACTGCAATCGTTAACTCTGGGTCACTCTTTCTTTCCCCTCTATTATACCTGTATACCTACTGGCCTCAAACCCTTCTAATTGGATTATTGTGAAGCAAACTACAGATACTATATTAATTGAATCATATGAAATTGTCTACGTCCATTTATTTTAACCTATAAAATGATAATTACATATGATTCAACTTCATATCATTTTGTTCATAAATATTAGAGTACTTCTAAAAGATCTTTTTTCTTAACACAACCACAGTGTCATTTATCATACCTAAAAAATGATAATTAATAATATCCCCAACCATCTGCAGTCTTTGTATTTCCCCACTTGTAGTATGTATGTGTGCATATTGCTCATTTACTATATTTTCACAGTTGGTTTGTTTGAGTTCATATCCAAACAAGGTCTACATATGCATTTAGTTGCATAAATCTTTATCTTTTTTTGTTGTTGTTGTTTTGAGATGGAGCTGCACTCTGTCACCCAGGCTAGAGCGCAGTAGTGCGATCTCGCGATCTTGGCTTACTGCAACCTCTGCCTCCCAGTTGCAAGCAATTCTCATGCCTCAGCCTCCCGAGTACCTGGGACTACAGGTGCATACCACCACACCCAGCTAATTTTTGTATTTTTAGTAGAGACAGGGTTTCACCATGTAGGCCAGACTGGTCTCAAACCCCTGACCTCAAGTGATCTGCCCGCCTGGGCCTTCCAAAGTGCTGAGATTACAAGTGTAATCCACTGCGCTGGGCCACTTAAATCTTTATTAATCTATAATTTCTTCTTTGATTTTCTTCCATGTAATTTGTTAAGGAAATTGCTCTTCCTTAATTTCAATTTAATAAGGTATTTGAAAATTTTAATAATAATAAAATGAAAATAATTTTAATAATTTTTATTTCAACTTTACAAGGGATATAGAAAACACATAAATATAACTCATTGTAAGTAAAAACTTACTTTATTTCTCTTCAGATAACCTTTATTAATTACTTACCTGCTAGGCACAATTCTAAGTACTTTCATATTCACAGCAACCCTGTAGACCCCATATTGCAATGCATCCCATTACTTAGATCACATTATATATCGGCCTTTTGAAGGAGTCAATTGAAAGCAAGATTCCCACTGGGTGTGATGACTCACACCTGTAATCCCAGCACTTTGGGATGCCAAGGCAGGTGGATTGCTTGAGCCCAGGAGTTCAAAACCAGACTGGGCAAAATGGTGAAACCTGTCTTTACCAAAAAAAAACAACAACAACAAAAAAGAAATTAGCCACAAGTGATAGCATGCATCTGTAGTCCCAGCTACTTGACAGGATCATGATTGCTTGACCTGGGAGGGTGAGGCTGCTGTGAGCTGAGATGGTGCCATAGCACTCAAGTCTGGGCAACAGAACGAGATGCCGTCTCCAAAAAAAAAAAAAAAAAAGATTCCACTGGGTCTTTTGTTTTTTGAGAACGTAGTAATGCAGCTATTAGTGGAAAAGCCCCAAATGATAGCATTCCTTCTATTTGTTGTCCAGGAAATTAGTAAAATTCCAACGTTTATAATTTACAAGAAAGGAAAAGGAATTGAAATGGAACTCACCTTATTTCCTCTATTTAAGTACTTTTAAACTTATTCTTAAAAATCAAGGAATTATTATTACTGTTTGTCAATTTCAATTGAAAAAAAAAAAGAAAGAAAGAAAAGTATATCTTCAACTGTTTCCTGAATCATTATACATAAGATTTCTGACTCTTAAAAGGTAGTGAGCTTCAAGAAGTGAGTAGGTTGTTGGGCCTGAGAGATTTTGAAATGTCAGCACTTTGTGCTGACTAGAATCTTAAATTTCCCTTAAAATATACAAATCCTTGATGATATGAGTCATATTTTCTTAAACTGTTTGTAAAGTTTTGGCTTTAGGAACTATAGTCTTAGTATCTACCTTAAAGGCTATATAAGATATAAAATATATTTTGGCTAAAAATCAAAATTAGGTATTTTTATGTGGTGAATTATTGGCAGTTAGTGAATCTAGGTAAGGGTAAATGGGTTTCATTGTACTATTCAAATTATGCCTGAATATTTATATGCACACATACATGTGTATGTAAATACATACAAAAATATTTGGAAGGAAACACATAAAGCAATTAATAATGATTCATATGACTGGAGGTGAAGGGTAGAGTGCCCCACATCATTGGGTTGGACAGCAAGAACTTGAATGGTTTCCCTACAAATTTCTGTATTGATGCGAAAATCCTCAATAAAATACTGGCAAACCGAATCCAGCAGCACATCAAAAAGCTTATCCACCATGATCAAGTCAGCTTCATTCCTGGGATGCAAGGCTGGTTCCACACATGTAAATCAATAAACATAATCCACCACATAAACAGATCCAATGACAAAAACCACATGATTATCTCGATAGATGCAAAAAAGGCCTTCAGCAAAATTCAACAGCCCTTCATGCTAAAAACTCTCAATAAACTAGGTATTGATGGAACGTATCTCAAAATAATAAGATCTGTTTATGACAAACTCAAAATCAATATCATACTGAATGGGCAAAAACTGGAAGCATTCCCTTTGAAAACTGGCACAATGGCCGGGCACAGTGGCTCACACCTGTAATCCCAGCACTTTGGGAGGCCAAGGCGGGTGAATCACGAGGTTAGGAGATCGAGACCATACTGGCTAACATAGTGAAACCCCGTCTGTACTAAAAATACAAAAATTAGTTGGGCGTGGTTGTGGGCGCCTGTAGTCCCAGCTACTCGGGAAGCTGAGGCAGGAGAATGGTGTGAACCTGGGAGGCGGAGCTTGCAGTGGGCCGAGATCACACCACTACACTGCAGCCTGGGCGACAGAGTGAAACTTCCTCTCAAAGAAAAACAGAAAAGAAAACTGGCACAAAACAAGGATGCCCTCCCTCACCACTCCTATTCAACTTAGTGTTGGGAGTTTCACCCAGGGCAATCAGGCAAGAGAAAGAAATAAAGGGTATTCACATTGGAAGAGAGGAAGTCGAATTGTCTCTGTTTGCAGATTACGTGATTGTATATTTAGAAAACCCTGTTGTCTCAGCCCAAAACCTCCTTAAGCTGATAAGCAACTTCAGCAAAGTCTCAGAATACAAAATCAATGTGCAAAAATCACAAGCATTCCTATACACCAATAACAGACAGAGAGCGAAATCATGAGGGAAGCCCCATTCACAATTGCTACAAAGAGAATAAAATACCTAGGAATCCAGTTTACAAGGGATGTGAAGGACTTCTTCAAGGAGAACTACAAAGCACTGCTCAACGAAATAAAAGAGGACACAAACAAATGGAAGAACATTCCATGCTCATGGGTAGGAAGAATCAGTATCATGAAAATGGCTATACTGCCAAAGGTAATTTATAGATTCAATGCCATCCCCACCAAGCTACCAATGACTTTCTTCACAGAATTGGAAAAAACTACTTTAAAGTTCATATGGAACCAAAAAAGAGCCCACATTGGCAAGACAATTCTAAGCAAAATGAACAAAGCTGGAGGCATCATGGTACCTGACTTCAAACTATACTACAAGGCTACGGTAACCAAAACAGCATGGTACTGGTTTCAAGCCAGAGAGAGAGACCAATGGAACAGAACAGAGGCGTCAGAAATAACACCACACATCTACAAACATCTGATCTTTGACAAACCTGACAGAAACAAGAAGTTAAGAAAGGATTCCCTATTTA
This sequence comes from Papio anubis, assembly GCF_008728515.1. Taxonomy (NCBI): domain Eukaryota; kingdom Metazoa; phylum Chordata; class Mammalia; order Primates; family Cercopithecidae; genus Papio; species Papio anubis. Next base: position 69,430,960 of record NC_044987.1, on the reverse strand, counting down.
ATAAATGGTGTTGGGAAAACTGGCTAGCCATATGTAGAAAGCTGAAACTGGATCCCTTCCTTACATCTTATACAAAAATTAATTCAAGATGGATTAAAGACTTAAATGTTAGACCTAAAACCATAAAAACCAGAAGAAAACCTAGGCAGTACCATTCAGGACATAGGCATGTGCAAGGACTTCATTACTAAAACACCAAAAGCAATGGCAACAAAAGCCAAAATAGACAAATGGTATCTAATTAAACTAAAGTGCTTCTGTCCAGCAAAAGAAACTATCAGCAGAGTGAACAGGCAACCTACAAAATGGGTGGAAATTTTTGCAATCTACCCATCTGACAAAGGGCTAATATCCAGAATCTACAAAGAACTTAAACAAATTTACAAGACAAGAACAACCCCATCAACAAGTGGGTAAAGGATATGAACAGACACGTCTCAAAAGAAGACATTTATGCAGCCAACAGACACATGAAAAAATGCTCATCATCATTGGTCATCAGAGAAATGCAAATCAAAACCACAATGAGATACCATCTCATGATAGTTAGAATGGCGATCATTAAAAAGTCAGGAAACAACAGATGCTGGAGAGGATGTGGAGAAATAGGAACGCTTTTACACTGTTGGTGGGAGTGTAAACTAGTTCAGCCATTGTGGAAGACAGTGTGGTGATTCCTCAAGGATCTAGAGCTAGAGATACCATTTGAGGCCCGGCGCGGTGGCTCACGCCTGTAATCCCAGCACTTTGGGAGGCCGAGGTGGGCGGATCACAAGGTCAGGAGATCAAGACAATCCTGGCTAACACGGTGAAACCCTGTCTCCACTAAAAAGTACAAAAAAATTAGGCGGGTGTGGTGGCAGATGCCTGTAGTCCCAGCTACTTGGGAGGCTGAGGCAGGAGAATGGCATGAACCTGGGAGGCAGAGCTTGCAGTGAGCCAAGATCCTGCCACTGCACTCCAGCCTGGGTGACAGAGCGAGACTCTGTCTCAAAAAAAAAAAAAAAAAAAAGAAATACCATTATACCATTTGACCCAGCCATCCCATTACTGGGTATATACCCAAAGGATTATTAATCATGCTACTGTAAAGATGCATGCACATATGTGTTTATTGTGGCACTATTCACAATAGGAAAGACTTGGAACCAACCCAAATGTCCATCAATGATAGACCAGATTAAGAAAATGTGGCACATATACACCATGGAATACTATGCAGCCATAAAAAAGAATGAGTTCATGTTCTTTGCAGGGACACAGATGAAGCTGGAAACCATCATTCTCAGCAAACTATCACAAGAACAGAAAACCAAACACCACATGTTCTCACTCATAGGTGGGAATTGAACAATGAGAACACTTGGAATAGGATGGGGAACATCACACACCAGGGCCTGTTGGGGGTGGGGGGCTATGGGAGGGATAGCATTAGGAGAAATACCTAATATAAATGATGAGTTGATGGGTGCAGGAAACCAACATGATACATGTATACCCATGTAACAAACCTGCACATTGTGTACATGTACCTTAAAACTTAAAGTAGAATTTAAAAAAAATCAAAATTGGATATTTTTATGTGGTGAATTATTGATAGTGAATCTAGGTAAGGGTAAATGGGTTTCATTGTACTATTCAAATTATGCCTGATTATTTATATGCACACATACATGTGTATGTAATACATATAAAAATATTTGGAAGGAAACACATAAAGCGATTAATAATGATTCATGCCGGGCGCGGTGGCTCAAGCCTGTAATCCCAGCACTTTGGGAGGCCGAGACGGGCGGATCACGAGGTCAGGAGATCGAGACCATCCTGGCTAACACAGTGAAACCCCGTCTCTACTAAAAAATACAAAAAACTAGCCGGGCGAAGTGGCGGTTGCCTGTAGTCCCAGCTACTCGGGAGGCTGAGGCAGGAGAATGGCGTGAACCCGAGAGGAGGAGCTTGCAGTGAGCTGAGATCCGGCCACTGCACTCCAGCCTGGGCGACAGAGCGAGACTCCGTCTCAAAAAAAAAAAAAAAAAAAAAAATAATGATTCATATGGCTGGAGGTGATGGGTAGAGTGCCCCACATCATTGGGTTGGGCAGCAATAACTTGAATGGTTTCCCTACAAATTTCTGTATTTGGGTTTTTAACAATACAAATATATTCTTATTTTAATTGTTTAAAAAATTCAATTCACTGGAATTTCAAACTCAGTTTTACAACTTCTACTGTCCTCACTTTCTCCCTCCCCCTCAAAAAAACAAACACACAACCAAAAAACCTGGTGACATTTAGATTGGGATTGCATCAAATCTGTAGATTTATTCAAACAGATTGACTTGTAGGAGAATTGACATCTTGACAATATCAAGTTGTCCAACCTTTGAACAACATACATCTTCCTATTTGGGTCTTATTTAGTTTTCCTCAGCAATGTTTTGTAATTTTCATTGTCCAGCTCTTTCACATCTTTTGACATATGTATCCCTAAGTAATTCATTTTTTAAAAAATAGGGACAGGGTCCCACTGTGTTGCCCAGGCTGGTCTCAAATTCGTGGCCTCAACCAATCCTTCCATCTCAGATTCCCAAAATGCTGGGATTACAGGTGTGAGCCACCATACCCAGACTAGTTCATATTCTTGATGCTATCATAAATGACATTTTTATTTAAATTTCTGGTTTGCTCATTGCTAGTAGGAAGAAATGTAATTGATTTTTATATATATTGATCATGTGTTCTACTACCTGGCTGAACTTATTTGTTCTAGACACTCTTTGTAGAGTCCACTCTTTGTAGATTTTCTCTGTAGATTTTCAGCAATCAGTTTCCTTCCTTTTTTTTGCTTGATTGCACAGGCTAGAATCTGGAGCACAAAGCTGAATACAAGTGGTGATAGAGGACGTGCTATCTTGTTTCTGATCTTAGTGGAAAAGCATTCAGTTTTTCAACATTAAGTATGATGTTAGCTGTAGATTTCACATCAATGCTCTTTATTAGGTTAAGGAAATCTGGTTTTTCTCCTAGCGTACTCAGAGGTTTTAACAGAAGTGTATGCTCACTTTTGTCAAATGCGTTTTCTCTTTGTATTCAAATGATCATAACATTTTCTTAGTTTGTTTCTTTTTCATGTAAACATGTTAAAAAGAATTCTGTTGATTGCTTTTCAAATGTAAATCAACCCTGTATTCCTGTGTTAAACCCCACTTGGTCATGATATGTTAGTCTTATTACATTGTTGGATTCTATTTGCTAAAATAAATATTTTTTAGTATTTTTACAACTGTGTTCATGAGGGATATTGAACTGTAGTTTTCTTGTAATGTCTTTATCAAGTTTTGGTATCAGGGTAATGTCGACCTTATAGAATAGGTTGGAAAGTATTCTGTAGTTTTCCATTTTTTTAGAAGAGTTTGGGTAGAATAGCTATATTTTTTTAAGGAAAAAACCTTAAATGTTTAGTAAAATTTACCAGTGAAGCCATCTGGAACTGTAGGGTTTTTTGTTCTTGTGGAAAGTTTTTTTAACTATAGTTTTAATTTCTTCAATGGATATAGGGTTATTCAGGTTATGTCTTCATGAGTGAGGTTTGGTAGTTTGGGTTTGTTTGTTTGTTTGTTTGTTTGTTTTTTGAGAAGGAGTTTCGCTCTTCTTGCCCAGGCTGGAGTGCAATGGCGCGATCTCGGCTCACTGCAACTTCCGCCTCCTGGATTCAAGGATTCTCCTGCCTCAGTTTCCCAAGTAGCTGGGATTACAGACAGGCACCACCACGCCTGGCTAGTTTTTGTATTTTTAGTAGAGACGGGGTTTCACCATGTTAGGCTGGTCTCAAACTCCTGACAAGTGATCCACCCGCCTTGGCCTCCCAGAGTGCTGAGATTACAGGCGTGAGCCACTGCGCCTGGCAAGTAGTTTATGTCTTTTAGAGAATTTCTTTATTTCATCTAAGTTGTCAAGTTTATTTATAGGATGTTTTTCATAATATTCCCTAATGTCCTTTTAATAGTTATAGAAGTTCTAGTAATATCATCTTATTCCAAATATTAGCATATTTTTTCTCTTTGTGTGATCAGTCTGGCTAGAGTTAAGTTTTTTTTTTCCATCTCAAAGAACAAACTTTTGCTTTAGTTGATTTTTTATTACTGTGTCTACTTTTTGTTTTATTGATTTCTGTATTTATCCCTATTATTTCTTTTCTTGTTTATTTACTTTGATTTAATTCCCTCTTCATCTAATTTCTTAAGGTGGAAGCTGAGTTCATTGATTGAAACTTTCTATAACATTTTAAGTGTTTAGTGCTATAAATTTCCCCTTACGTACTACTTTAGTAGCATCCTACAAATTTTTATAGGTTGTTTTCATTTTCATTTAGTTCTAAATGATTTCCAGTTTTTCTTTTGACTTCTTCTTTGGCTCATGAGTTATTTAGATACGTATTTAGTTTTTAAATTTATGAATTTTCAAGAGATGTTTCTGTTTTTCATTTCTAATTTAATTCCCTTTGACATAAAAACTTATTTTATGTTGTTTAAATCATTTTAATTGTATTGTGGCTTATTTAGTGGCCAGTATATGGTCTGGTTTGGCAAATAATTCAGATGTACTTGAGAAGAATGCATATTCTGCTTCTGCTATATGGAGTATTCTATAAACATCAAATAGGTGAAGTCGACTGATAGATTGTTCAGATCATCTGTATCCTTACTATTTTTCTATTTGTTCTATCAGTTATTGAGAGAGGGTTTTGAAATCTTTGACTGAAATAGAGGATATTTTCTCTTCCTTCTTGCTGTTCTATCAGATTTTTTCATATAGTTCAAAGATCTTTATTATGTACAAAAATGTTTAGGATTTTATGTTCTCTAGATTAGTTGGCCCATATATCATTATAAAACGTCTTCTTCGTTCCTGTTTAAAAAAATTTCTGAAATCTACATTGATATTAATATAGCCACTCTAGCTTTATTTAATGGTAGCATAATATATCTGTTTCCCCTCCTTTTTCTTTTAACCTTTTCGAGTCTTTGTATTAAAAGTGTTTCTTGTACACAGTATGTAGTTGGGTCTTGGTTTTTTACGTGGTCTTAAAATCTGTTTAATGTGATGATTAATATGGTTAGGCTGGAATCTATTATTTTACTGTTTTCTGTTCATTCCATTGGTCCTTTCTACCCTTTAGTTTTCAGTCTTCTTTTAGGTTAGTCCTTTGTTGGTTTATTAGTTACAACTCATTGTTTTTTCATTTTAGTGGTTACTTTTGGGCTTAAACAATACTTGTATAACCTATGCAGTCTTTAATTTGAATATTCTACTTTCAAGTGATACTGTTTCACTTTTCCTATACTATAAGAACTATATAGCAAGAGTACTCTTTCATTTCTCCCTTCCCAAATTTTGTGCTATTGTTGACATATATTGTAGTTTTATATATGCTATAAACCCCATGCTGCAGTGTTATTTTTATTTATATAGTCAATCATCTTTAAAAGAGATTTAAATAATAAGAAGGAAAAAGTCTTATGCATTTATCTGTGTAGTTACTCCTTCATTGTTTTATGTAGAGTCATATTTTAATCTGGTATTAGTTTTTGCCATTATTTCTTAAAATATTTTTGTTCCCCCTGACACCTTAATTCCTGTTACTTATATTTTAGGCCACTTGAAGTTCTCTTACAGCTCACTGATCCTCTTTTCATTTTCTGTCTCTGTCTCTGTCTCTCTTTCTCTCTCTCTCTCTCTCTCTCTCTCTCTCTGTGTGTGTGTGTGTGTGTGTGTGTGTGTTTTATTTTAGATTATTTTTATTGGTGTAAACTCAAGTTTACTAATCTTTTTTTCCATAGCATCTAATCTGTTGTGAATATCATTTGATTTGTCTTTTATCTCAGACATTATGGTTTTAAACCTTAGAGATTTGAGTTTTTTTATATTATCATTTCTAACTTTTAACAAATTTTTGACTGGGCACGGTGGCTCACGCCTGTAATCCTGACACTTTGGGAGGCCAAGGTGGGCGGATCACGAGGTCGGGAGATCAAGACCATCCTGGCTAACACGGTGAAACCCTGTCTTTACTAAAAATACAAAAAATTAGCTGGGCGTGGTGTTGGGTGCCTGTAGTCCCAGCTACTCAGGAGGCTGAGGCAGGAGAATGGTGTGAACCCAGGAGGTGGAGCTTGCAGTGAGCCGAGATTGCACCATTGCACTCCAGCCTGGGCAACAGAGCAAGACTCTGTCTCAAACATATATATATATATATTTTTTGCTTTAGGTTGGAGGGTACATGTGAAGGTTTGTTACATAGATAAACATGTGTCAGGGGGTTTGTCATACATATTACTACTTTACCAAGTTATTAAGCCCAGTATCCAATAGTTATCTTTTCTGTTCTTCTCCCTCCTTTCACCTTCCCTTGTCAAGTAGACCCCAGTGTCTATTGTTTCCTTCTGTGTGTTCATATGTTCTTGTAAGTGAGAACATGCGGTATTTGCCTTTCTGTTCCTGCATTAGTTTGTTAAGGATGATAGCCTGCAGCTCTATCCATGTTTCAGCAAAAGACATGATCTAATTCTTTTTTATGGCTGCATGATATTCCATGTGTATATGTACCACATTTTCTTTATCAAGTCCATCATTGATGGGCATTTACATTGATTCCATGTATTTGCTGTTGTGAACAGTGCTGCAGTGAACATTCATGTGCCTGGGTCTTTATGCTTTATATTCCTTTGGGTATATACTCAGTAATGGGATTGCTGAGTTGAATGGTAGTTTTTCTTTTAGCTCTTTGAGGAATCACCATACTGCTTTCCACAATGGTTGAACTAATTTGCACTCCCACCAACAGTGTATAAGGGTTCTCTTTTCTCTACACCCTTGCCAGCATCTGTTATTTTTTGAATTTTTAATATAGCCTTTCTGACTGGTGTGAAATGGTATCTCATTGTGGTTTTGATTTGCCTTTCTCAAATGATCAGTGATATTGAGCTTTTTTCCTTATGCTTATTGGCTACATGTATGTCTTTTTTTTAAAAAATGGTCTGTTCATGTCCTTTGCCCACTTTTTAATGAGGTTGTTTTTCCCTTATAAATTTAAGTTCCTTATAGATTCTGGATATTAGACCTTTGTCAGATGCATAGTTTGCAAAAATTTTCTCCCAGTTTGTAGGTTTCTGTTTACTCTGTTGATAGTTTCTTTTGCTGTGTGGAAACTCTTAAGTTAAATTAGACCCCATTTATCAATTTTTGGTTCTGTTACAATCGGTTTTGGTGACTTTGTCATTATTCTGTTGATAGTTTCTTTTGCTGTGTGGAAACTCTTAAGTTAAATTAGACCCCATTTATCAATTTTTGGTTCTGTTACAATCGGTTTTGGTGACTTTGTCATGAAATCTTTGCCTGTTGCTAGATCCATGAGGGTATTACTTAGGTTGTCTTCCAGGGTATTTATAGTTTTGGGTTTTACATTTAAGCCTTTAATCCATCTTGAGTTGATTTTTGTATATGGTGTGAGGGAGGGGTCCAGCTTCAGTATTCGCATATGGCTAGCCAGTTATCCCAGTACCATTTAGGGAGTCTTTTCTCCATTGCTAGTTTTTTGTCAGCTTTGTCAAAGATCAGATGGTCATAGATGTGTGACTTTATTTCTGGGCTCTCTATTGGTCTCTTCCATTGGTCTGTGTGCCTGTGTTTGTGCCAGTGCCATGCTATTTTTGGTTACTGTAACCTTGCACTATAGTTTGAAATCAGGAAACATGATTCCTCCAGCTTTGCTCTTTTTGCTGAGATTTGCCTTGGCTGTTCAGGCTCTTTTTTGGTTCCATATAAATTTTAAAATAATTTTTTCTAGTCCTGTGAAGAATGTTGTTGGTAGTTTGATAGGAATAGCATTGAATCTGTAAATTGCTTTGGACAAGGTAGCCATTTTAATGATCTTGATTCTTCCTATACATGAGCATGGGATGTTTTTCCATTTGTTTGTGTCTACTCTGATTTCTTTGAGCAGTGTTTTGTAATACTCATTGTAGAGGTCTTTCACCTTCTTGGTTAACTGTATTCCTATGTATTTTATTATTTTATGTGTGGGAATTGTGAATTGGTTGCCTTTCTGATTTGGCTCTCAGTTTGGTTGTTATTGGTGTAATAGGAATGCTAGTGGTTTTTGTACACTGATTTTTGTATACTGCAACTTTGCTGAAGTTGTTTACCAGCTGAAGGAGCTTTTGGGCTGAGACTATGGGGTTTTCTAGATATAGAATCATGTCATCTGCAAACAGAGATAGTTTGACTTCCTCTCTTCCTATTTGGATGCCCTTTATTTCTTTCTCTTGCCTGATTGCTCTGGCTGGGATTTCCAATACTAAGTGGTGAGAGAGGGCATCCTTGTCTTGTGCCAGTTTTCAAGGGGAATGCTTCCAGATTCTGCCCGTTCTGTATAATGTGGGTTGTGGGTTTGTCATAGATGGCTCTTATTATTTTGAGGTATGTTCCTTCAATATCTAATTTGTTAAGAGTTCTTAACATGAAGGGATGTTTTATTTTATCAAAGGCCCTTTCTGCATCTAGTGATATAATTATGTGGTTTTTGTCTTTAGTTCTGTTTATATGATGAATCACATTTACAGATTTTTATATGTTAAACCAACTTTGCATCCCAGGGATGAGGCTTACTTGGTCATAGTGGGTTAGCTTTTTGATGTGCTACTGTATTCAGTTTGCAAGTATTTTGTTGAGGATTTTTGCATTAGTGTTCATCAAGGGTATTGGCCTGAGGTTTTCTTTTTCTGTTGTGTCTCTGCCAAGTTTAGGTATCAGGATGATGCTGGCCTCATAGAATGAGTTAGGAAGAAGTCCTTCCTCCTCAATTTTTGGGAATAGTTTCTATAGGAACATTACCAGCTTTTCTTTGTACACCTGGTAGAATTCAGCTGTGAATCCATCAGTTCCTGGGCTTTTCTTTGGTTGGTAGGCTATTTATTATTGATTCAGTTTCGGAGCTTGTTAATGGTCTGTTCAGAGATTCAGTTTTTCCCTGGCTTAGTCTTGGGAGGGTATATGTGTCCAGGAATTTATTCATTTCTTCAAGGTTTTCTAGTTCTTGTGTGCGTAGAGGTGTTCATAGTAGTTTCTGATGGTTATTTTTGTTTCTGTGGGTTCAGTAGGAACATTCCCGTTGCCATTTCTAATTGTGTTTATTTGGGTTTTCTCTCTTCTTAATTAGTCTAGCTGTTGGCCTATTTTATTATTTTTTTTCAAAAAGCCAATTCCTGGATTATTGATCTTCTGAATGGCTTTTTGTGTCTCAATGTCCTTCAGTTTAGCTCTGATTTTTGTTATTTCTCATCTTCTGCTAGCTTTGGGGTTGATTTGTTCTTGCTTCTCTAATTCTTCTGTTTTGTGAAGTTAGGTTGTTAATTTGAGATATTCCTAAGTTTTTGATATGGGCATTTAGTGCTGTGTATTCTTCTCTTAACACTGCTTTAGCTGTGTCCCAGAGATTCTGGTATGTTGTATCATTGTTATCATTATTTTTAAAGAACTTCTTTATTTCTACCTCAATTTCATTATTTACCCCAAAATCACTCAGGAGCATGTTGTTTATTTTCCAAATAATCATATGGTTTTGAGCAATTTTCATTGTGTTGACTTCTATTTTTATTGCACTGTGATCCAAGAGTGTGTTTGGTATGATGTCGGTTCTTTTACATTTGTTGGGCATTGTTTTATGTCCAATTATGTGGTGAATTTTAGAGCATGTGCCATATGGTGATGAGAAGAATGTATATTCTGTTGTTTGGGGGTGGAAACTTCTGTAAAGGTCTATGAGATCCATTTGGTCCAGTGCTGAGTTTAGGTCCTGAATATTTTGGTTAATTTTCTTATTTAATTTAGAATAGTTAGGTCTTCTTGTTGAATTGAACCCTTTATCATTATGTATTGCTATTTCTTGTGTTTATCTTTGTTGCTTTGAAATCTGTTCTGTCTCAAATTAGCATTGCAACTTCTGCTTTTTTCTGTTTTTCATTTGCTTGGTAGATCTTTCTCTGTCCTTCTATTTTGAGCTTATAAGTGTAATTATACGTGAGATGGATCTCTTGAAGACCACATATCATTGAGTCTTGTTTTTTATCCACCTTGCTACTTTGTGCCTTTTAAGTGGGTCATTTAGCCTATTTACATTCAAGATTAATATTGATATGTGTGGATTTAATCCTGTCATTATACTGTTAGCTGGTTATTATGTTGGCATGTTTGTGTGGTTGCTTTACAGTGACATTAGTCTGTGTGTTTGTTTTTGCATTAGCTGTTAGAAGTCTTTCCTTTCTATATTTAATGTTCTTTTCAAGATCTCTTGTAAGGCAGGTCTGATGGCAATGAAGTCCCTCAGTATTTGCTTATCTGAAAAGGATCTTATTTCTCCATCACATAGGAAGCTTAGTTTGGCTGGATATGAAATTCTTGGTTGAAGGTTTTTTTCTTTATTAATGTTGAATATAGGCCCCCAATCTCTTCTGGCTTGTAGGGTTTCAGCTGAGTGGTCTACTGTCAGCCTGATGGAGTCCCCTTTGTAGGTGACCTGCCCTGTCTCTCTAGCTGCCTTTAACATTGTTTCTTTCATTTCGAAAATCTGATGATTACTTGTCTTGGGGATGATCTCCTTGTATAGAGTGTTGCAGGAGTTCTTTATATTTCCTTAATTTGTTGCAGGAGTTAATGTATTTCCAACTGATTGGCCTCTCTAACAAGGTGGGGTAAGTTTTCATGGACAGTATCCTGAAATATATTTTCCAAGTTGTTTGCTTTCTTCCCCTCCATTTCAGAGATGCCAATGATTCGTAGATTTGGTCTCTCTACGTAATCTCATACTTCTTGGAGGTTATGTTCATTCCTTTTTATTCTTTTTTCCTTATTTTTTTCTGACCATCTTATTTGAGAGAACCAGTCTTCAAGTTTTGAGATTCTTTCCTCAGCTTGATTTATTCTGCCCTTAATACTTGTGATTGCATTGTCAAATTATTGTATTGTGTTATTCAGCTCTATCAGACCCGTTAGGTTCTTTTTCATACCAGCTATTTTGTCCTTTGGCTCCCATATCACTTTATTGTGATTCTTATTTTCCTTGGATTAGATTTTGCCATCCTCCTGAATCTTAACAATCTTTGTTTCTATCCATATTCTGAATTCTATTCGTCAATCCATCCGGTTTGGCCTGGTTAAGAACTCTTGCTGGAAAACTGGTGCAGTCATTTGGAGGACATAATGACACTCCGACCATTTGAGTTACCAGATTTCTTGCATTGGTTCTTTCTCATCTGTGTGTGTGGGTGTTTCTTTAATTGCAGTGTAGACTGAGTACACTCAATAGACTTCTTTTCTGGATGTTTTCACCAGGCCAAGACTTTGTGTAGGGTCTTTATTTGAAGCCTACTTCTTGTCTCTGGTTTTAGAAGGGGGGTATGTTAATGAGGTATTTTTGGTGTTGAAGCTTTGGGGTATGATCCAGCAGGTGACACTTAGGCTTATTGGTCAGTTGGTTGATTCTTGCTTGGTTGTGTGTCTTCCCTATGTTTCCTCACAGTGTAGCCATGTTCCTTCTCAGTGCTGTGAAAGTATGGGTTCCTCTCCCACTTGAAAACTGGCTGTAGTTCATGACTTGGTACTCCTGGGCTGCCCACTGCAACTTTGGGGCAATCTCTGTGTTTATGTTCCTTCCTCAGCTTAGAGGCAGCAGAGGAAGAGATCTTAATAGTGGTTGTGGCCAAGGGTCATTTGCTTGGCTCCTGGAGGCTCCACCCTAGAGAGATGCAAGTCAGCAATTGCTCAGTGCAGTCATCCCAGGATGGAGAGTTTGTGCTGTGGACCCAAGCCAGGGGTTCCCTTTCTGATGATAAGACATGGGGGGTTTGTGGGACCCGTGGGAGACAGACTAGTCTCCTCTCCTTGGGTCAACTGCCACTTGTTGGAGGTGTGGATAAGGTACTTAGAGTCAGTCTTTGCTCCTTCGTCAGTCCAAGAGTGACAAGGGCAGTTACATTGCAGAGATAGTGGCAGAGAGGCTGTGTCCAGGGTGTTGCTGAGTTGGTACTGGGTTAATAGTTCTGGCAGGGGGTGGCTGGAGGCTTAGGCCTAGAGGACCTGCCCAGTGAGGAGATATGGGAAAAGGCACCCATGTAACAGTCTGACCACTTTTCCATAGGGCTGCTATAGTATGCTTGGGGCCCACAGCAGTCTCTAGTCACCTCAGATTTTCCAGAACCTAGAAGTGTCACCAGTGTAGGCTGTGAAACAGCAAAGATGGGAGCCTGTTTCTCCCTCTGGGAGCTTTGTCCCAGGGAGGTACTGACCTGTTGCCGACCCAAAGGCACCTGTAGGAAGTGACTGGAGAATCCTGTTTGGGAGGTCCTGCCCAGTGAGGAGGAATGGGATTGAGACTGCTTAAAAAAAACAGTCTGGCCACATTTTAGTAGAGCAGTTGTGCTGTGCTGGGGTCCAATTCAGCCCCCAGTTGCCTCAGACACTCCAAAGCCCAAAGGCTGGAACGGTTAAGTCACCCAAACAGCGAAGATGGTGGCCAGTCCCTCCCTCTGGAGCACCATCCCAGGGGAAATTCAGTTCTCTGTTGGCTGGAGACCTTAGGCGGGGGTGGCTGGAGGCCCTGGTTGGGAGGTCCTGCTCAGTGTTGAGGAACAGGATCACCCACCCATGTAAAGCAGCAGTGTGGCCACGTTTTGTTAGAACTGCTTCTTCAGCTAATAAACAACTTCAGCAAAGTTGCAGGATACAAAATCAATATATAAAAATCACTAGCATTCGTATACACCAACAACAACCAAAACTGAGAGCCAAATCAGAAAGGCAACCCCACTCACAACTGCCACACACAGAAATAATATACCTAGGAATACAGCTAACCAGGTAGGTGAAAGATCTCTACAATGAGAATTACAAAACACTGCTCAAAGAAATCAGAGAAGACACAAACAAATGGAAAGACATCCTATGTTCATGTATTGGAAGAATCAGTATCATTAAAATGGCTACCTTGTCCAAAGCAATTTACAGATTCAATGCTATTCCTGTCAAACTACCAACGACATTCTTCACAGGACTAGAAAAAATTGTTTTAAAATTTATATGGAACCAAAAAGGAACCTAAATAGACAAGGCAAGCCTCAGCAAAAAGAGCAAAGCCGGAGGAATCATGTTACCTGACTTCAAACTGTAGTACAAGGCTACAAGTGGCCAAAACAGCATGGCATTGGTACAGAAACTTTTCTTTTGTGATCTTCGTCTTGGAATTATTTTAAACTTATAATTAGTTTGCAGGATATTGTATCTGTTTTGTTTTTTCAAAACTTGAATCTTCAAAGCTATTCCAAATGTTTGTTTTTCTCTTTAATTTTTTTCTTGAAATTTTTATATTCATTTTTAATTTTTTAATTTTTTTATTTCAATAGCTTTAGTGGGGCATAAGTGGTTTTTGGTTATATGAACAAATTATATCATGGTAAAGTCTGGGATTTTAGTATACCCTTTACCAAGATAGTGTACTATGTACCCAATAGGTAGTTTTTCATTTCTTACCCCATCTACCTTCCCCATTTCCCCACTTCCTGGGACTCTGTTGTGGATTATACCACTGTAGGCCCTTGCATAATCATAGCTTAGCTCTCACTTAAAACTAAAAAATGTGGTATTTGATTTTCCATTCCTGAGTTGTTTTTCTTAGGTAATAACCCTCCAGTTTAATCCAGGTTGCTGCAAAAGACATGATTTTGTTCTTTTTTATGAGTTAGTAGTATTCCATGGTGGGGGTGTGTGTGTGTGTGTGTGTGTGTGTGTGTATCATTTTCTTTATTCACTCATCTGTTGGTGGGCACTTAGGTTGATTCTTTATCTTTGCAATTGTGAATTGTGCTGTGATAACCATAATTCATGCAGGTGTCTTTTTCATATAATGAATTCTTTTCCTTTTGGTAAGATACCCAGTAGTGGGATTGCTGGATCAAATGGTAGATCTACTTTTAGTTCTTAGAGAAATCTCTTTACTGTTTACATTCCCAGCAGCAGCATATAAGTGTTCCCTTTTCACCACATCCATGCCAACATCTTTTGTTTTTTTACTTTTTAATAATAGTCATTCTGGCCAGGCTTGGTGGCTCACACCTGTGATTCCTGCACTTGGGGAGGCCAAGGTGGGTGGATCACCTGAGGTCAGGAGTTCCAGACCAGCCTGGCCAACATGGTAAAATCCCATCTTTACTAAAAATATAAAAATTAGCCAAGCATGGTGACACACACACTTGTAGTTCTGGGAGGCTGAGGCAGGAGAATTGCTTGAACCTGGGAGGTGGAGGTTGCAGTGAGATCTCGCCACTGCACTCCAGCCTGGGTGACAGAGCAAGACTGTCTCAAAACAAACAAGCCAAAAAAAAAAAAAAGCAAACAAACAAAAATAACGGGCATTCTGGTTGCGGTAAGGTGGTATCTCATTGTGGTTTTAGTTTGCATTTTCCTAATGATTAGTGATGTTGAACATTTTTCATGTTTCCTGGCGATTTGTATATCTTCTTTCAAAAATATCTGTTCATGTCATTTGCCCACTTTTTAATACAATTATTTGTTTTCTTCTTGCTAATTTAAATTTCTTACAGATTCTGGATATTAGTCCTTGTCAGATCCATAGTTTAAAAATATTTTTCTCCCATTCTGTAAGTTGTCTATTCACTCTGTTGATTATTTCTTTTGCTTTGCAGAAGATTTTTTAGTTCAATTAGGTCCCCTTCATTTATTTTTGTTTTTGTTGTATTTACTTTTGGGGCCTTAGTAATGAAATTTTTACATTTAAAGCCTTAATCTGTTCATGAGACTGATATACCCGAATATTCAAAACTTAGAAGTTAGGTTAGCTTATCCTTTGTCTTTGAGAACATATTAAGATTACAAATAGGATCTTTTTTCTAATTGCTTATTGCCGGTGTCAAAGAAAACTTTTGATTTGTGTATATTTGTACGTCTGCCTACCTAATTAAACTCTTACCAATTCAAACTGTTTAGTCAGTTTGTATGTATTCTCTAGGCAGACAATCATATTATCTTACACATAATGAAAGTTTTATTAGAGTGGTGAGGACAATGCAAATATTGTATGGTAGTAATAAAATATCTGGATGTAAATTTTTGCCAAAAGCAATATAGGTCTCCCATTTCAGTTAAGCTTCCATTTTAAGCAAATAATTTTGGATAGTCCCTTTTAAGTATATACTTTATCAAAAGCTGCTTATTAAAATTGGGCATATATGTGACATGCATTATTCTGTAAAAACAAAATATTTGAGATTTCACAAACTCTTAAATTGACTTCTCTTCCAAAGTCTTCTGCCCACTATATTTTCTCTGAACTTTTTTTTTTTTTTTTTTTTTGGTGGAAGAACAGAATGTCGCTCTGTCACCCAGGCTAAAGTGCAGTGGTGTGATCACAGCTCTCTGCACCTTCAACCTCCCAGGCTTAAGCAATCCTCCTACCCCAACCTTCTGAGTAGTTGGGACTACAGGTGCATGCCACTCCCCTTGGTTATTTTATTTTATTTTATTTTTTCAGGACAAGGTCTCACTCTGTCACCAAGGCTGAAGTGTAATGGTGCGATCTCAGCTCATTGCAGCCTCTTAGGCCTAGGCTCAAGTGATCTTCTGGCATCAGCCTCCCAAATTGCTGGGATTACAGACATGAGCCACCACGCTGGGTCTTTTTTCAAACTTTTGAAGACTATCTATATAATGTTCAGAGCACACATCTGACTCTGCCCTGGCCTGGCTTGGCACAGACTTCAGTCTCCTAAAGCTTCTATTACTTTATTCACAAATCAGTTATTCTTTGGTCAGAATATAGTTTATAATAACAGTTCTTTGTTATCACTTCTTTTCTATCCTCTTTAGAAATGTATTAGCAAAAACAAAACAATTTTGGGGTTACTTAACCTTTAAAAAGGAATTCAAGGACAATTAAACATTTTTGTGCTCAACTTGTGAATGCTCTAGAAAACCAGTTCTATTTCCCTGGGAAAATAAAAAGACATGTCTGGAAATATTTATATACTACTATGCTTATTTCAGCATTAATTATAAAAAATAATAAACATCTTAACCAACAATAGGGAATTGGTTATATTTTATTTATATCTACATGATAGTATAATATTCATGATAAATATATAATATATAAATATTATTCATAATAATATTTATATAATGTTAAAAATATATAAATACATGGGAAAATACATGTTAGAGGAAGTGGAGAAAAACAGGATTCATAACTGTATATACAGTATGCCCCCATTGGATAAACACACACACAGACACACACACGCATACCTTCAGAGATAAATGGTTGCTAGGAAATGTTACATGTTACAGAATTTATTTCACTTTCATTTTATTTAAATTTTTCTGCCATGTATTTATATTAGTATAAAATAATATGCATAAGGTGATTTATGAAGATAATTTAGAAGTGAAAGAACATGGGTTCTAGAGATGCAGAGACTTGGATTCTAGTCCTGCCAGTGTCACAAACTCTTTATAACCTTAATGTCTAACAGTCTTGGTTTCATTGTTTGTAGAATAAGTCTTGTGAGATATGGTTATATATAAAGTATCTTACCAACTAGAGAGATTATTATATTAGTACGTACCTTTTATTTGCAGATGGATGGCCTAATTGCAAATTATCTACTTCATACATTTTGGCAATTAAGCAAGTAAACGAAGCAGGTGTTTGTAATGCATTAACGTATAGACTTTAGCAATGTCTAACAATTCCAGCCTTGCAACCTTGAAGTATAATTTGCTTATAGGTTATACTAAGTTCTTGAAGAAAAGTAGAGATAAACAAAGACAGAACATCCTGAAAAGGATTCCCCCATTGCCTGTTCCCAGACATGTTGTAACATTTTTATGGGCATGGTATGTGTGAAATGGTGAGGTCAAGGTAGAAGGGAGTTGTCAAAAACATACGTCATTGCTCATACACTCATGCATGTATGAAAACAGTATTATTTGTCAGATTATGTGGTATGTTTTGTCACTTCAAATATATGTGTTTTCTCAGTGACTTGAAAAAAGGAGGGCGCAATGTTAAGTCAGTCTGTTATGAAGTCAGTTCTAAACATTTTGGGTTTTGCACCTGTGATAGCTTTTTTTTTTTTTTTCTGTTTGCCTATAAAGACACTGGGGAGAGAAAAATCCTGATTTTTATCCTGTTTGTTTAATGCTTATCATCCTGCTTACTATCTTTTAGTGACTACTTTCCAGCTGTCTAAACATTTTCCTCACGTTCCTGTCGGAAGTGTGACTTAAACCCAGGTTCAAGAATTGGGATGTCCACATCCTCATTGTTTATTTCTCTAACACATTTTTAGTTAGGAATGGAAAAGACTAAGCCAGCTAGCATTATTACATTTGAAACCCAAATTCTATGAGGAGTACTTCTCATTAAATTGTGGGTTTATATTCTTATACTTCAGAATCTACTATTGTTTAATCTTATGATACGGTGAATTTGAAAAAGAGTCATTTAACTGCAAGTTAGGGTCATTTCTTTTCATCCTTTGAAAAAGAATATTTGTAAACTGAATTGTGTAAATTATTGTTATATTTCTGACTATGTCTGTTAGTGTTTTGTTTTATTTGAGAATATAGAATTCAAAATATTCTGTAAAATATGATTCTAATGGTATTTTTAAATGCACAGTATATTTAATGTCATTTACATGTGAAATAGAGGATCTCATATGTAACCAGTGTCTAGTTAACTGTCTTGACAACCTCTCTGTCAAAAATGTGGTAAAAAAACATCTGACCAGGCCAACTGTTAATTACTATACTATTTGAGCTGTGGTCACATTAAGCTGAGTTTTGAAGAAGTCTGTTGGATCTGAAAATTGATCCTTAGAAATTCCCAAAAGTTTTAAGGGTAATACTTCCTAATCGCAGAATTATCTTATAGTGTAAACTAACATATTTATGAGGCTATTTAAGTAACTAAGGTGGTCTTACTACCTAAACCCTCACATTCTTTTTTTGGATATGTTTATTATTTTCTATTAGAAGAAGGAATTTTCTTATAGGCTTTTTAAAAAGAGACACATTTAATTTAAAGGTTATACATTAAAACATGGCTCAATAGCAAAGGTCTTGGGAAATATTGAGAACCTATAATATTTCATTTCAAGAGATCATTTAATTTAGTCACAATGCTATGGACATCTTTTGTTATTCTGTTATATTTTTCTTATATTGTCTGTGTGTGCAAAGCATTTGAGAAAAGTGGGCACATTAATAGTTGTTTTTTCTAGTTTCAGGCAGCAAAATATCTGACTGCCCATTTAAGTAATAGATTTACTGTAGTTTCCCCCTTAATCCATGGTTTTGCTTTCTGTGGTTTTATTTACCCATGGTCAACTAAGGTCCAAAAATATTAAATGGAAAATTCTAGAAATAATTCATTGGTTTTAAATTATGCACCATCTGAATAGTATGATGAAATCTCACACTATCCCACCTGGGATATGCATCATCCCTTTGTCCAACATATCCACACTGTATACACTATGCACGCATTAGTCAGTAACCATCTTATCTGATTTACCATCAGAAGGTCAATAGTAGCCTATAGCTGTGTCACAGTGTTTATGTCATTCACCTTTCATCTCATCACAAAGGCATTAAATCATCTCACATCATCACAAGAAAGGTAAGTATAATACAATAATACATTTTGAGCGAGACCCCACTCATATAACTTTTATTATAGTCTAATATCATAATTGTTATATTTTATTATTAGTTATTGTTCATCTCTTACTATGTATACTTATAAACTAAACATTATCATTGTTATGTATGTATAGGAAAAAACATAGTACATATAGGGTTCCATATACATACATACATACATAGTACATATAGGGCTCAGTATTATCCACAGTTTCTGGTAACCACTGTGGGATCTTGAACATATCCTCCATGGGTAAGAGGGGACTTATATGCCTATATGTATATGGTTATAAAAAGTTGCATTGTTATTTCTGTTAGGTAACTTCAATTTGAGAAGTCAAATATATTTGGTAGAATTAGAACTAAAATGAAGAGATTTTGCTTTTTCTTATTGAAAACCTGTAGTTTCTTTAAAAATGTGAAAATAAGCAGTCATCATTCTCTAGTGTATGTTTTTTGTACCATTTACCAAGCCTAGTGATTAGCTAATGATCATGAGTGACAGACTTCTATGCAAATGGAATTATTTGCTGTTAATTCACAGAACTGATTCACTTTTTATCAGAGGGGCAGTTTGTGGTGGTGGTAGAACTGATGATGCAGGTTGTATCATTACATTATGTTATAACCCAAGCTCACGTACTTCTTTCCTGATTCTGAGGCTCATTTTAGAAAATGATGTACCTTATTCACGAAAGAAGTTTGTTGAGAGAAAGTAAAAGGATTTTGAAAGATATTTTTGGCTTTTGTTGTAGCCTGATAAAACTTTCCAGTTCTACCAAGGATTATACCTTTCTATTACCCAAGCAGTTTAAGCCAAGGGTAGTTACATGTTAACACCCATTCTCATTAAAATAGCAGTTCCCATAATTTTAGTCTCAGTACCCTTTATACTGTCACAAATTATTGAGAACTCTAAAAGAATTTTGTTTATGTGGTTTTATCAGTTCATTTATATATTAGAAATTACAACTAATTTTTTTTTTTTTTTTTTTTTTGAGACGGAGTCTCGCTCTTGTTGCCCAGGCTGGAGTTCAATCACGCGATCTTTGCTCACTGCAACCTCTGCCTCCCAGGTTCAAGCGATTCTCCTGTCTCAGCCTCCCAAGTAGCTGAGATTGCAGACATGTGCCACCACACCCAGCTAATTTTTATATTTTCATTAGAAGCGGGGTTTCACCATGTTGGCCAGGCTGATCTCAAACTCCTGACCTCAATTGATCCACCCACTTCGGCCTCCCAAAGTGCTGGGATTACAGGCGTGAGCCATCGCACCCGGCCCCAACTAAAATAATTTTTTTAAAAATTTTACCCACTTTTAAATAACAAAATCCCATTCCATGTTAACAAAAATACCATGTTTTTATGAAAAATAGCTGTCTTTTCCAAAACAAAAAGAATACAGAAAAGAGTGATACTCTGTTACATTTTTGTAAATGTCTTTGATATTGGCTTCATAGAAGCAGCTGGATTCTCATACCTGCTTTTGCATTCAAGCTCTTAGATTTGATTTTTTTGGTTGAAGTATATGAAGCAAATCAAATCTCACAAATATGTCATTGGAAAAGTAAGGAGTATTTAGTAGCTTTTTCAGATAATTACGGATACTCTTCTTTATCTACTGTTCCAATATCCAATGAATAGTAGTTTCTTAAAGGTTAGTTACTGTGGAATTTGTAACCACGTCTGTGAATTTTTTATATTGTTACATTAAAATCTGTTGGTGTACTGGGCACTTTGAATGGATCTTTCACATGCATGATTTTATATCATGCACTGGTCATTTGGCAAATATGGGTTTAGTGAGTTATATACAGCTTCCAAATATTGACACATGTCACTATATAATACTTAAAATATAACATTAACTAATAGTATAATATTTGTCATAGAAGTCTTAAAATATTGCAAAACTGTCAGGTACTTGAAAGCTCATATTTTATCATTGATAACAAATTTTCTTAGATCTTTATCTTGAAGGGACAGGCCCAGATGATTCATGTTGAGAAAATATCTGCCAAATACATGTCTGCCAAAATATGTTTGGCATATATAATGCCAGTTATAATCAAATTAAAATGTTTATTGCCTCATCAAGGGCCTTTTCAATTAAGACTGACTTTTTTATTGCAAATATGCAGCTATAAAGAATACAGCAATTACTAGTATGGTTTGCTGCCACTGCTTTGATTTCTATTAAGACACAAGCAGTTTTACTCACAGGAAAGAAACAACCAAGATCTCAGTTTTATTATGAAAATAATTTTGACATTGGGGACTCTTTTGATAGCTGCTATTCTAGAATAAAATAGGTTTATTGCAGTCACAAATAAGCCTGAGATAGAGGGTTATGGAATTTAGTATAGATGGGTTGTTGAGAGAAAAATATATGGGTATCAAGGGCAATTTTTAATATCTGCAGGTTCCTAAGGGCTGACTGTGGGACTTGATTATCTGCAGATTTTGATATTAGTGAGGGGACCTGTAACCAATCCTCCACAGATACCAAGGGACACATAAAGACAATGATGTCGGTTTTTCTTTACCAGATTAGTATTAATAGATAAGAAGTTCTAGGGAAATACAGAGGAGAATAGGTTGTCATTATTATTGTTGTTGTTATTCATAATAAAGATGATTTTGGAGTATAGTAGAGGAACAGCCTGGCCTGATTCTTTGGTTTGGAGAGGGCTAGAGAAGCTAGGAAGTTTCAAAGAAGACTTCATAGAATAAATGATTCTTAAGTGATCAGTAATATTTTGAATAAATTGCTATTTTAAACTGAATATATAATAGAAATGTTTTTACTGATTTGCTAATTAAGGTACGGTTAAGCCTTTCTCTAGAGAAACTGTGAACATGATTAACATCCCTCTCCAAATGTAGGAAATCATGTCGATCTTGTTTTCTGATGTCTCTAGACTCATACAAGGTAGGCAATGAGACAGTGAAAGCAGGAGCTAGTTTTGAAAAATGTCTGTGCAAAAGAGGAAAATGTCAAAGAGATGATGATAGAAACATGGGTTGGATCAAAGAGGGTCATGTTCATAATACCTAACATTTACATCCACTGGATTATATGCCAGGGGCTTCTCTGAGCACTTTGCCATGTGTATGTAAGATCAGTTGAATGTATTTATGTAAGTCTACTTCTGGGCTTTCTGTTCTGTTTCGTTGATCTGTTTGCCTATTCTTTTGCCAGTACCACACTGTCTTATTTACTATAGCTTCCTGATAGGTCTCAAAGTTTGGTAGTGTCAGTCCTCCAACTGTTTTTCCCCAATATTGTATTGGCTATCCTGGATCTTTTGCCTCTCTTTATAAACTTTAGGATCATTTTGTTAATATCCACAAAATAACTTGCTGGGATTGCTTTTGGAATTATGATGAATATGTGGGTCAAAGTGGGATGAACTGACATTTTGTCAGTATTGAGTCTTCCTTTCCATGAACATGGAATCTCTCATTTATTTAGTTCTTTGATTTCTTTCATCAGAGTGTTATAGTTTTCCTCGTATAGATCTTTTGCATATTTTGTTAGATTTATACCTAATTATTTCATTTAGTGGAGTGCTAATGTAAATGGTATTATATTTTTGCCTCAAATTCCACTTATTTCTGACATAAAGGAAAAGTGGTTGATTTGTGTATATTAACTTTGTACCTTAGAATTTTTTTTTTTTTTGAGACGGAGTCTCCCTCTGTCACCCAGGCTGGAGTGCAGTGGCCGGATCTCAGCTCACTGCAAGCTCCGCCTCCCAGGTTTACGCCATTCTCCTGCCTCAGCCTCCCGAGTAGCTGGGACTACAGGGGCCCACCACCTCGTCCGGCTAGTGTTTTGTATTTTTTAGTAGAGACGGAGTTTCACCGGGTTAGCCAGGATGGTCTCGATCTCCTGACCTCATGATCCGCCCGTCTCGGCCTCCCAAAGTGCTGGGATTACAGGCTTGAGCCACCGCGCCCGGCCTTAGAATTTGTTTTTAATTGTTTATTAGTTCCAGGGGTGGTTTTTGTTTGTTTGTTTGTTTTGTCCTTTCAGATTATCTGTTTACACCATCATGTCATCTGTGAACAAAAGCAGTTTTGTTTCTTTCCTCCCAATATATATACTTTTTATTTCTTTTTCATTTTATTGCTTTAGCTAGGACTTCTAGGATAATATTAAGAAGCGTGGTGAGAGGGGCATCCTTAACTTTATTCCCCTGATCATTTGAGTTTTTCATCATTAAGTATGCTATTAGCCATAGGAGTTTTTTTTTTTTTTAAAAGATATTCTTTATCAAGTTGAGGAAGCTTCCCTCTACTTCTAGTGTACTGAGGCTATTTATCATCAATAGGTATTGGATTTTGTCAAATGCATTTTCTGCATCTATTGGTATGATCACATGATTATTCTTTAGCCTGTTGATACGATGTAATGGTTTAATTGATTTTTGAATGGTTAACCAGCCTTGCATGCCTGGGATGAATTCCACTTGGTTATGATATTCTTTTTATTCATTGTTGAATTCAACTTGCTAATATTTTTGCTTTTATGTTTATGAGCAATATTGGTCAATAATTTTTATTTCTGTAACTGTCTATATCTGGTTTTGGTATTAGTATAGTGCTGGCCTCATAGAATGAAGAAGGTATTCCCTTTGCTTCTGTTTTCTGAAAGAGTTTGCAGATAATTGGTGTACAGTTGTCCTTTGGAATCTGCAGGGGGATTGGTTCCAAGAATCCCACACATATACCAAAATCCGAAGATGCTCAAATGTTTTATATTAAATGGTGTGGTATGTGCATATAACCCATGCATATCCTCCTTTATATTGTAAATCATCTCTAGATTACTTATACCTAAGACAATGTAAATGTTATGTAAATAGCTACTACCTGGATTTTTATATATACTATTTTTATTGTTGTATTGTTATTTTTCTTTGTTTTTCCCAAATATTTTTGATCCATGGTTGATTGAATCCACAGATGTAGAACCCACAGATACAGAGGGCTGACTGTAACTTCTTCCTTAAATGTTTAAAAGAATCCACCAGTCAATTCATCTGGGCCTGGGGCTTTCTGTTTTGAAAGTTATTAATTATTCAGTTTCTCTGACAATATAGGACTATTCTGATTGTCCATTTCTTGTGTGAGTTTTGGCAGATTGTGTCTTTCAAGAAATTGGTACATTTCATCTACATTGTCACAGCTGTGGGCATAGAGTTGTCTATAATATTCATTGATTATCTTTTAAAAGTTCATGGGAACTTTTGTGTGGAGGAAAAGTTAAATATTAAATTTGAACTCAATTGAACGTGGACACAAACAATGGTCACCAAGTCCTGGAACAGGTTGTGTGAGCCCCTTGAGGCGTTCTTCCAGCACTGTTTCAGAGAAATCTCTATTTCAATCTATTCCTATACCTTGGTTATTGAAAAGCAATAGGCTGGGTGCGGTGGCTCACACCTGTAATCCCGGCACTTTGGGAGGCCAAGGCGGGTGGATCACTTGAAGTCAGGAGGTCAAGACCAGCCTGGCCAACATTGCAAAACCCCATCGGTACTAAAAATACACGAATTAGCCAGGGACGATGACGGGCACCTGTAATCCCAGCTACTCAGGAGGCTGAGGCAGGAGAATCACTTGAACCCAGGAGGCGGAGGTTGCAGTGAGCCGAGATCGTGTCACTGCGCTCCAGCCTGGGCGACAGAGCAGGACTCATCCCAAAAAAAAGAAAACCAATAGACAATCATAAAAACACGTTGACCTTTTTGTGTTCCTTGAGCACAGTCACCAAGGGCCTTCGTGACTGTACCTCCTGCCAAACAACTCGTTACAAAAACAGCTAGGTTCCCACGCTGCGCTGAAGCTTCATGAGACCTCTCCTTGTCTGTGTACAGACAAGTGGCTGACTATGGTGCCCAGGCTGCTGCTTCCCAGTCTGGTGGTTGTTAGAAACAAGTGCTCGGAGCCACAAAGTGAAACCAGCACTCAGGCAAAAAGCGTTCTCAGCAAGGCAATTTACTTCTGCCGAAGGGTGCTCCCTGCATCAGCCACGATTGCAAGAGCACACTGAACAAATAGGGTAGATGCGCAATTCGCAAGGGAGTGGGTAGCAATTGTTCTTCTGCTATGGCA
This sequence comes from Papio anubis, assembly GCF_008728515.1. Classification (NCBI taxonomy): domain Eukaryota; kingdom Metazoa; phylum Chordata; class Mammalia; order Primates; family Cercopithecidae; genus Papio; species Papio anubis. The sequence continues at coordinate 69,406,064 of NC_044987.1, read as the reverse complement.
CAAGACGTGTCTGGACATGTCTGGGCAAGTTAGGGCACGGCAAGAGCAGGAGGGCTGCTTGCAGGCTAAAAATGAGAAAGTACAAGGAGATAGGGCCTTCGAACCAAGGACATTACACAATGAAACCCTTTGAAGAGGAATTCACCACCTCTGGCATGGTGAATCCTCCATAGTCTGGTGAGTGTGGTGTCCAGCTCTGGAGCCCAGGCTGTTGCTTCCCGGTTTGGTGGTGAATCCTCCATAGTCTGGTGGGTGTAAAGACATTTATCTCTTTTTCCCTTCTCCCCTTCGCATTGCAATTTGCTTATTATATCATTTGCTTATTATATCAATTTGCTTATTTTATTAGTTTGCTTATTGTATCATTTACCTGTTAAATCTACATATGGGATAAAGCTTGTTTACCTTTAAAAGTATTGTGTGTGTGCCTTTTCTTCTCTCGCGGGTCTCCCACCCAGAACAATCTGTACTGATATTCCCTCTTTCATTTCATTTGTTAGTAATTGGTGCCTTTTTTTTTCTTAATTAGCCTGGCTAGAGGCTTATTGATCTTTTCAAAGAAGCAGCCTTTTATTTTATTGATTTTTCTCTACTGATTTTCTGTTTTCAATATCATTGATTTCAATTTTAACTTTTATTTTCTTTATTTGCTTACTCTGGATGTAATTTGCTCTTTTCTAGTTTCCAAAGGTCAAAGCTTAGATTACTGACTTTAGATCTTTCTTCTTTTCTAATATGTGCATTCAGTGATATAAATTTTTCTGTAAGCACTGCTTTCACCACATCCCACAAATTTTGATGTTGGATTTTCATTTTCAGTTAGCTCAAAATATTTTTAAAATTTCTCTTGAGATTTCATCTTTGACTCATAATGTTATTTAAAAAGTATTATTTGGCTGGGTGCAGTAGCTCATGCCCATAATCCTGGCACTTTGGAAGACTGATGCAGGAGAATTGCTTGAGTCCAGGACTTCGAGACCAGCCTGGACAACATGGAAAGACCCTTTCTCTACAAAATAAAAAATAAAAAATATTAGCCAGATATGCTGGTAGGTGCCTGTGGTTCCAGCTACTCAGGAGGCTGAGATGGGAGAATTGCTTGAGCCCAGGAGGTTGAGGTTAAAGTGAGCTGTGATCATGCCACTACAGTCCATCCTGGGTGACAGAACAAGACCCTATATCAAAAAAAAAAAAAAAAAAAAAAAAAAGTGTTGTTTAACCTCCAAGTATTTCTGGATTTTCCAGCTATCTGTCTGTTACTGATTTCTAGTTTAATTCTGTCATGGTCTAACAGCAGACATTGTATGATTTCTTTTCTTTAAATTTGTTAAAGTATGTTTTATGGACAAGAATATGGTCTGTCTTGCTGAACAATATATATCTTTTTTTTGTAATGAATTGAAGACTCTCAGATTCATATGGAAATTTTAAAATAACTCTATTTTCTCTCAGTGATACATATTTTGCACTTGATTTCCAATTTATTCCATGATTTGTTCTCATAGTTAGGCGGGAGTCTTTCATTTTGATGTGGTGTTCCTACATATGCCAACCTAGGTCTCAGAAATGGCACCCAGAGTGGCATCTGTGGGAAATCTAGGCTGTCTTCATGAAATATATATGCACATTGGTGAAAGTTTTCAACATTATGAATCTGTACATGAACTTTTTAAAAAAATATTGGCTTTAGAATCATACCTCATCAGGTAGGAATTTGTTAAAATGGGCAAACATTTAAAATTTCTCAGAGATTAACTAATAATTAACTTCTGTTATTTTTAAATGTTACTTTTTTTTTTTCTATTTCATTTAGTTTTGTCAGCCTGGCGGGTGGCAACTGTCCAGAGAGAGGAAGCAGCCAACGTTCTTTGTGGTTGTCCTGACAGATATTGACTCAGATCGACATTACTGCTCATGCCTGACCTTCTATGAGGCAGAGATTAATCTTCAGGTACAAAAACCTTTACTAGCTAAAGTACAGTCGAAGGTACAACATTTAGGAATGTTTTTTTGTATGCCATATTTTTGTTAAAACTGCAAGTTTGAGTTTTATGGGCTAGCTTAAGAAGCATGTAGAAATTTTTATGTTTAAGGTTGGAGAGGAGAGCAACATGTTAAAATTACTTTCCAGATTTAATTGTCCTTTTTCGAAACATTGATCATAATCTGAATATTTCTAAAAATAGTGCATCCTTGAATTGGTTTATTAAGAATATTAATTTCTTCTCTTGGTGAACCTATGATTTTCCCTGCCAGCCCTTCTCCTGGGAGGTCTTTCATAGAATGTGGAACATTTACTCAAAATGTTTGCAAATCATAATTACAATGCCTGACATTATTGTTTAGGCATCCAAATGTTAACTCATTCTTCTTAGGGGTAATGTTATCAACATGATCAGGCAGAAATTCATAAGCTAGAACTATGAAGACTTAGAAAATAATTGCCCTTTCAGACTATTGGTTGAGGTTGGTTCTTAATTTCACACTACTGGCTCTACTTTCTCTAAGCAGAAAGGAGTCATAACAAAGTATTTGGCAGCTTATGAAATTTTAGGGGTGAGGGACAAGCAGGGAACCAATTCTAGGTACTAGGAACAGCCCAGCTTGGTGCTAGTCTCATAGAAACCATATTCCTTCCACCTTTTACCACTTGGCACTTATGATGCTGGGTATGTATCAGACATTATAACCTTCACCATAGTTGTGCTAGAATATCCATTCTCCTGCAGATATTCACACTGCTGACTTCTGCTTTAGTCTCACACTGCTGACTTCTGCTTTTAAGTTTTACATGAGTTGTTTCTTTGGTGGAAGTAAGATTGCATACAGAGCCCATTTTGCCCCAAAAAATGAAGGGATTTTTTTTTTGTTGGTGCTGGTGGTGGTGGTTTTTCTTTCCAGGCTCTATAATACAAGAAGGAAACTGTAAAGGGGATTTGGAAGATATTGAGTAAGCTAGTTTGCATAATCTGCTGTAGTTTCTGCTACATATAGAGTATCACTACTGGGGGGAAAAGATTGGCCTGCTTTCTGAAATGGCTTAACAAAGGAGTGTTGGGTAGTTTTGATTATGTTTATTAAACTCTAAAGATCTGAATTTTTTGGATGCAGAAATCTGATTTTTGAGTAAGAGGAGACAAATTACCTTTCATGATGCAGACTCATTATTCAAGTTCACTAGACTGATGTATTAAAACCAACATGCTAGATTACTAATTTATAGAGAATGTGAAAAGTGCTGAAAATGCATATAGAACAAAATATGCATCATCAGCACGTTGTCTTCCTGTCACCAGATCTTAGTAGAAAGCCATATCAAAGTATGGACTTTTGATTATGGAATCAAACTAAGGGATATTTGATGTTAAATACTTAAAGACTATCAGATGAACATAGCCTGTTGCTTCTATTTGAAATTAGAGATTATGTTATCAATGGGGACAGAAAACTTTAAGTGTGATTTAAAGTTTCCTCTCCCCTGGATAATGTGTGGATGTATGTTGCCAACAAATAGCTAATCAACTTCTCATTTTGATCAATTCAATCTGAATAAGTTAGAGAGTGTTCTCTACCCAAGAACCACTTTGTCTCTTTTATTGGCCTTTCATTTCTCTGTTGATCTTTAGCATTTAAGTTAATGCTGAGAATTCAATATTTTCTGTTATTTCCATATTCTTGAGGGTATTGCTTCACAACTCCTTGGAATTATCTAATGAAACTAACTATAATTATTTAGATTCTCCCTCTTCACTATTAACCCCTCTTCTTCTAGACAAACTATCAGAAAGGCAATATATTGACATTATATTAATAGCAGATGTTTATAAATAGGTTCTAGGAATTCTTGGGTATTTTTCAAACTTTTAATTTGGAAATAATTTTAAACTTAAAGAAAAGTTGCAAGAATAATGCAAACATGTATATAGCCTTTACCCATATTCACCTGTTGTAATATTTTGCCCCATTGATTTATTTGAGGTCTTTCTTCCCTACCCTTCCTTTCTCCCTTTATCCCTTTTTCCCTCTTCCCCTCCCTTCCCTCCCCTTCTCCCCCATACACACACACACAGTTTATTTTTTCTGAACCATTTGAAAGAAAGTTGCATGTATCATTTACCCTTACCCTAAATTCTTTAGTATATGCTTCAGAGGTACATGAACAGTATGTAAACAGTACAGTTATCAACCTCAGGAAATTTAACATCAATATAATAAAACCTACCATCCATGTTCCAGTTTTGTCATTTGACCTAATAATGTCCTTTATAGCACCCCCCATCCCTTTTTTCTTCCAGTACAGGATCTAGAACATACTACATATATTGCATTTAGTTGTCATTTCTCTTTTGTCTCTTTCCATGTGGAATAGTTGTGCAGCCTTTCTTTGTCTATAATGTGGACATTTTTAAATAATGTAACTTTTCACCCCCATTTTTAATACAATGTTTCTTATTTTGCGTTTGCAATGTCTCTCATTGTTAGTTTCAGGCTCTGCACCAACAGTTGGAATATTACCTGTGTTCCTTCTAAGGGACTCTTTCTTTTTTCTTTCTTTTTTTTTTTTTTTTTGAGACGGAGTCTTGCTCTGTCGCCCAGGCTGGAGTGCAGTGGCCGGATCTCAGCTCACTGCAAGCTCTGCCTCCTGGGTTTACGCCATTCTCCTGCCTCAGCCTCCCGAGTAGCTGGGACTACCGGCGCCTGCCACCTCGCCCGGCTAGTTTTTTGTATTTTTTAATAGAGACGGGGTTTCACTGTGTTAGCCAAGACGGTCTTGATCTCCTGACCTCGTGATCCATACACAATGCCTATCTGTCCCTCATTGATGATGTTAATTTTGGTAACTTGGTCAGATGATTGTCAGATTTCTCCACTTTATAGTGGCTATTTTTATGTTTGCAATTAATAATCAGTCTACTGGAAGGCATTCTAAGACTATGCAAATATCCTACTATTCATCAATCATGTTCCCCTAGATTCAGCATTTACTAATGATTCTTGCCTACAGCAATTTTGATACTGATAACAAAAAATGATTATTTTCTAACTCCATACTCCCTCTATATTTAGCAGTCAGCAGTCGACCTTTTACTATAAGCTAGAATTCTCTCTTCCTGTCTATTTGAGCTATAGACTCGTGGATTCAAGTTTTTTCCCCCAATAATATATAAATCATTAATGCTTTTTATTATTTTAATGCACAAATTATCCCATATTTGACCAGTGTGCACCACTCAGACAGATTTCCGTGTTCTTTTCACAGATGTCCTTTTAGAAAAAGTACTTTTTAACTTTTCATCATAACGAGTTGATCTAGGATCATTTTATTCCTTCCCTGCCTCTGCCTTGAAATCAGCCATTTCTTCAAGGAGTCTGGCTGTTTTGAGTAGGGAATAATATTAGAAGCTAAGATCTGGGTTCTTGTGTAGTTTGAATCTGTATGTCAAAAGTTATTTCTCTTTTTAGCTTAGATATTTTCCTACTTGCTATTTTCAGTGGACCCAGAAATCATAATTTATTTTTTACGATCACCTTACAGAAGGTTACAGTCTGCTTCATACCAGATTTTTCCAAGATTCTAAAAATGTAGATAGATTGTGAGAATTCTGGATTCTATATAATTGTACTTAAGTACTAGCCAGAATTGTAAGATCACTTTTCTGGAAACATAAGTTAATGTCTTTTGGGCTTGGTCGGAAAGAGGGACAAACAATGAGGCAGAATTTGAAAAAAAAAAAATAGAACCCAGAAGATGTTTCTTTCTTGGTCATCAGTAAAGTTGTTTTCATTTTTGGCATGAACTGTTTACGTCCCTTTAAAAATGTGTTTTTCTTTTCTTTTTGGATCATATCATCAGTTCAAAATAGATCTTTTAATTCTTGTTTGGTGTGAATTACTTCATACCAAATATACTATGACACATTATTTGGAATCCTAAAGAGGGGGAACTTAGGGACATACACCATCCAAAATATGATTGTGCAACTTTAAAAATGTTAGCTCTGTTATCTTTCCAAGATACAGTAACACTGTCAGTAATCATAAGCAAACCTTTGGCATTAAACTTTTGATAATATGTTCCCAAAATTACTCAACTAGGTAATGTGATCCTAAATTTTTTTAAGTAATCAGTAAAATATGATAGATTTACATTGACTTTTATGACTTAACTAAATAATAAGTTGATTATCTTAAAATATATTAAGTATAAAATTTTAAATATCTAAAATTTAAATTTAGTTCTGTATCTTTTTAAAGTTATTTCATATGTTTATATACTTGTCTCTGAATCAGTGATAATTATGCAGTTCTCAGTGAGAACATTTGGTATGTCATCAAATTGTCATCAAAGAAAGAGAGAGGGAATGAATTTTGTAATTTCGAGAGATGAGATGAGGAAAAAAGAGGGAGAGACATAGAAAGCATGAGATATGTTTCTCCATCTCAGTGGGCTTCAAATCTAGCTTGGGAAGCAGAACCAAAACTTAAGTACAAAAACATTCCAAAGTACCATATGCTAAGTATCATTCAGTGAAATAGATAATAATTGCAGACCAAGCAACTGGAATAAATCATACGGAGTTTAAAAGACTCAGTGGACATTTTAATAAGAGCCAACACCTAGAGTAAGGGAAAGAAAAAGAACAATTCAAACAAAAAGCCTGTGAAAAGGAAAAAAGATTGTAGTGCTTATGCTAAATTAAAGTCTTACGTTCTGGGCACTGTGCTAAAAGTTTCACAACACTTTATTTCATTCTGTTTTATTTAACTCACATATAGTTTATTCTCACAAAACAGCATTTGATAGGTTTTAACATTTCCATTTTACAGATGAGGCTTACTTAGGGACATTCAGTACCAAGTTGAAGTGCTTGATTGATTGTGGCTCCAAGGACCAAATAATAACCACATTTACTACAAACCTGCGAAAATTGTATCAGTGTGCTATAGGTTCAAGAATTAAGTGTCAAGGATAAAAACAATTATGGGAACAAAAATGATACCCAGGAGCAGACTCTATTGTGTATAGATCAGTATCCAACAATAGAAGCTTTATAAATCAATGGAATGTGTATATTTCAACAAATATTATTTAAACAGTTGATGAGCTATTTGAGAAAACAAAATAAATTTAAACATAATATCATACAATTAATTCCAAGTAGTTAAGTAATTACCTGGAAAATGGAGTCATAAAAAGGAATTTATAAATTCATCTCTAGGCCGGGCGCAGTGGCTCACACCTGTAATCCCAGCACTTTGGGAGGCCGAGGCGGGCGGATCACGAGGTCAGGAGATCGAGACTGTCCTGGCTAACATGGTGAAACCGTCTCTACTAAAGAAAAATACAAAAAATTAGCTGGGCGTAGTGACGGGTGCCTGTAGTCCCAGCTACTCGGGAGGCTGAGGCAGGAGAATAGCGTGAACCTGGGAGGTGGAGCTTGCAGTGAGCCGAGATCGCGCCACTGCACTCCAGTCGGGGCGACAGAGTGAGACTCTGTCTAAAAAAAAAAATTCATCTCTATATGTTATAAAACAGTGGAGAACACCACATACAAAACATTATATAGATTAGCTGAAGTACTACAACCCAATCATTTTTGGTACTCCCCACCCCCACTGTCCCGCTGTTTATCATAGTAAACTATGCTCATTGTAGAAAACATAGAAAGAACATGCAGGAAAAAAATTGAGAGAACAGAAAAAAATGGACATATTTTCTTCCAATAAAAAGGATTTTTTTTTTTTTACAAAAATTGCTGTACACTAATTGACCATATGGGTAGGTTTAATTAATCCCCTGATGGACATGTATTTCCTGTTTTGTCAGTATTATGAATAACTGTGATGAATATCTGGAAAAATCTTGATTCCTTCAAGAAGAACTTAGTCCAAGGTAATAAAACTCCTTGAACTAAAAGTTAGAAATAGCGGCGTTTGGGAATTGGGCTTGCTGATATTGTAATCAACTTTACACTTGGTAGCATTCTAGAGACTAATTCTTAGGTCTTATTCAACAAGACTAGACTTTGTTAGAGTCTAGTGAAAACTAGCATGTGTAACATAATTCACACAGAGAAAAAATTGGGAGACTTGTATGTTCTGAGTTTATTCTATAGTTTGATAATTTACAACCTTTGCAAATATCCACATGGGATTCTCCTTAGAGTATGGATGGTGAAGATTATGTTTTTTACCAAAGCATCTGTCTTCTCCTCCCCCTTTTTGAAATGAGAATTGGCAAATGGACAGAATGCTGGATCTTAACATTCACCTTGGTGTCCCTCACAGTTGTACTTTGTAGGAAAAAACTATCACTGAATTAACTATGATTAATTGGTACTACATGCTTAAAATGATATAAGACATTAAAACAGCAGGAGAAACTTTTAGGAGTAAGTTTCCAGAATCCTTCAACATCAAATACTTTTTCTTAAATTTTGACAACAATTTCAAGCTAGTATTGTTACTATTTCATTTTAAAACAAAGATTACTACATTCAAATATAATTAAAGGAAAACAAATCTGAACATCTTTTCAGATTGGCAGTTTGGCTTCTCAGATGTTATCTTAAACAGCTTATTTGAACTAATATGTTATTTCTTACAAAGTTTACACAGAAGAGTATAAGATACTGAAAGGAGAAGTAGCTTAAGAGAAGACTTGGCTTGTTAATCCCAGTTATGCCTTTAATGATCTGTATGACTTTGGCAAGTCATTTCATCTCTCTGGGCATGTGATTACTAAAATGAAGCAGGTAGCATAGATTTTAAATATCTTCCACTACTGTATTATTTTTCTTATTCTGTCATTTTAACTATGTCTGATTTTAAAGATATATTTTAATATTGTTCATAGCAGATACACTTTAAATTATGTCCCACAGAACACTATTGCAAGTCATCTTCTGAATAAAGTGTACTTTTAAAAAAAATTTTATTAATCCAGTCTGTCACTGATGGACATTTGGGTTGATTCCAAGTCTTTGCTATTGTGAATAGTGCTGCAGTAAACATACGTGTGCATGTGTCTTTAAAGCAGCATAATTTATAATCCTTTGGGTATATACCCAGTAATGGGATGGCTGGGTCATATGGTACATCTAGTTCTAGATCCTTGAGGAATCGCCATACTGTTTTCCATAATGGTTGAACTAGTTTACAATCCCACCAACAGTGTAAAAGTGTTCCTATTTCTCCACATCCTCTCCAGCACCTGTTGTTTCCTGACTTTTTAATGATTGCCATTCTAACTGGTGTGAGATGGTATCTCATTGTGGTTTTGATTTGCATTTCTCTGATGGCCAGTGATGATGAGCATTTTTTCATGTGTTTGTTGGCTGTATGAATGTCTTCTTTTGAGAAATGTCTATTCATATCCTTTGCCCACTTTTTGATGGGGTTGTTTGTTTTTTTCTTGTAAATTTGTTTGAGTTCTTTGTAGGTTCTGGATATTAGCCCTTTGTCAGATGAGTAGATTGCAAAAATTTTCTCCCATTCTGTAGGTTGCCTGTTCACTCTGATGGTAGTTTCTTTTGCTGTGCAGAAGCTCTTTAGTTTAATGAGATCCCATTTGTCAATTTTGGCTTTTGCTGCCGTTGCTTTTGGTGTTTTAGACATGAAGTCTTTGCCCATGCCTATGTCCTGAATGGTACTACCTAGGTTTTCCTCTAGGATTTTTATGGTATTAGGTCTAACATTTAAGTCTCTAATCCATCTTGAATTAATTTTCGTATAAGGAGTAAGGAAAGGATCCAGTTTCAGCTTTCTACTTATGGCTAGCCAATTTTCCCAGCACCATTTATTAAATAGGGAATCCTTTCCCCATTTCTTGTTTTTCTCAGGTTTGTCAAAGATCAGATGGCTGTAGATGTGTGGTATTATTTCTGAGGACTCTGTTCTGTTCCATTGGTCTATATCTCTGTTTTGGTACCAGTACCATGCTGTTTTGGTTACTGTAGCCTTGTAGTATAGTTTGAAGTCAGGTAGCGTGATGCCTCCAGCTTTGTTCTTTTGACTTAGGGTTGTCTTGGAGATGCGGGCTCTTTTTTGGTTCCATATGAACTTTAAAGCAGTTTTTTCCAATTCTGTGAAGAAACTCATTGGTAGCTTGATGGGGATGGCATTGAATCTATAAATTACCTTGGGCAGTATGGCCATTTTCACGATATTGATTCTTCCTATCCATGAGCATGGTATGTTCTTCCATTTGTTTGTGTCCTCTTTGATTTCACTGAGCAGTGGTTTGTAGTTCTCCTTGAAGAGGTCCTTTACATCCCTTGTAAGTTGGATTCCTAGGTATTTGATTCTCTTTGAAGCAATTGTGAATGGAAGTTCATTCATGATTTGGCTCTGTGTTTGTCTGTTATTGGTGTATAAGAATGCTTGTGATTTTTGCACATTAATTTTGTATCCTGAGACTTTGCTGAAGTTGCTTATCAGCTTAAGGAGATTTTGGGCTGAGACAATGGGGTTTTCTAAATATACAATCATGTCATCTGCAAAGAGGGACAATTTGACTTCTTCTTTTCCTAACTGAATACCCTTGATTTCTTTCTCTTGCCTGATTGCCCTAGCCAGAACTTCCAACACTATGTTGAATAGGAGTGGTGAGAGAGGGCATCCCTGTCTTGTGCCAGTTTTCAAAGGGAATTTTTCCAGTTTTTGCCCATTCAGTATGATATTGGCTGTGGGTTTGTCATAAATAGCTCTTATTATTTTGAGGTACGTTCCATCAATACCGAATTTATTGAGCGTTTTTAGCATGAAGGGCTGTTGAATTTTGTCAAAAGCCTTTTCTGCATCTATTGAGATAATCATGTGGTTCTTGTCTTTGGTTCTGTTTATATGCTGGATTATGTTTATTGATTTGCGAATGTTGAACCAGCCTTGCATCCCAGGGATGAAGCCCACTTGATCATGGTGGATAAGCTTTTTGATGTGTTGTTGAATCCGGTTTGCCAGTATTTTATTGAGGATTTTTGCATCGATGTTCATCAGGGATATTGGTCTAAAATTCTCTTTTTTTGTTGTGTCTCTGCCAGGCTTTGGTATCAGGATGATGTTGGCCTCATAAAATGAGTTAGGGAGGATTCCCTCTTTTTCTATTGATTGGAATAGTTTCAGAAGGAATGGTACCAACTCCTCCTTATACCTCTGGTAGAATTCAGCTGTGAATCCATCTGGTCCTGGACTTTTTTTGGTTGGTAGGCTATTAATTATTGCCTCAATTTCAGAGCCTACTATTGGTCTATTCAGGGATTCAACTTCTTCCTGGTTTAGTCTTGGAAGAGTGTAAGTGTCCAGGAAATTATCCATTTCTTCTAGATTTTCCAGTTTATTTGCGTAGAGGTGTTTATAGTATTCTCTGATGGTAATTTGTATTTCTGTGGGGTCGGTGGTGATATCCCCTTTATCATTTTTAATTGCATCGATTTGATTCTTCTCTCTTTTCTTCTTTATTAGTCTTGCTAGTGGTCTGTCAATTTTGTTGATCTTTTCAAAAAACCAACTCCTGGATTGATTGATTTTTTGGAGGGTTTTTTGTGTCTCTGTCTCCTTCAGTTCTGCTCTGATCTTAGTTATTTCTTGCCTTCTGCTAGCTTTCGAATGTGTTTGCTCTTGCTTCTCTAGTTCTTTTAATTGTGATGTTAGAGTGTCAATTTTAGATCTTTCCTGCTTTCTCTTGTGGGCATTTAGTGCTATAAATTTCCCTCTACACACTGCTTTAAATGTGTCCCAGAGATTCTGGTATGTTGTATCTTTGTTCTCATTGGTTTCAAAGAACATCTTTATTTCTGCCTTCATTTCGTTATGTACCCAGTAGTCATTCAGGAGCAGGTTGTTCAGTTTCCATGTAGTTGAGCGGTTTTGATTGAGTTTCTTAGTCCTGAGTTCTAGTTTGATTGCACTGTGGTCTGAGAGACAGTTTGTAATAATTTCTGTTCTTGTACATTTGCTGAGGAGTGCTTTACTTCCAATTACGTGGTCAATTTTGGAATAAGTACGATGTGGTGCTGAGAAGAATGTATATTCTGTTGATTTGGGGTGGAGAGTTCTATAGATGTCTATTAGGTCTGCTTGCTGCAGAGCTGAGTTCAATTCCTGGATATCCTTGTTAACTTTCTGTCTCGTTGATCTGTCTAATGTTGACAGTGGAGTGTTGAAGTCTCCCATTATTATTGTCTGGGAGTCTAAGTCTCTTTGTGAGTCTGGATTAAGAAAATGTGGTACATATACACCATGGAATACTATGCAGCCATAAAAAAGGATGAGTTTGTGTCCTTTGTAGGGACATGGATGCAGCTGGAAACCATCATTCTTAGCAAACTATCACAAGAACAGAAAACCAAACACCGCATGTTCTCACTCATAGGTGGGAACTGAACAATGAGATCACTTGGACTCAGGAAGGGGAACATCACACACCGGGGCCTATCGTGGGGAGGGGGGAGGGGGGAGGGATTGCATTGGGAGTTATACCTGATGTAAATGACGAGTTGATGGGTGCAGCACACCAACATGGCACAAGTATACATATGTAACAAACCTGCACGTTATGCACATGTACCCTACAACTTAAAGTATAATAATAATAAATAAATTTAAAAAAAAATTTTATTATACTTTAAGTTCTGGGGTACGTGTGCATAACATGCAGTTTTGTTACATAGGTATACATGTGCCATGGTGGTTTGCTGCACCCATCAACCTGTCATCTGTGTTAAATATTTCTCCTAATGCTATCCCTCCCCTAACCCCACTACCCACTAGCAGGCCCCAGTGTGTGATGTTCCCTGCCCTGTGTCCATGCATTCTTATTGTCAACTCCCACTTATGAGTGAGAACATGCAGTGTTTGGTTTTCTGTTCTTGTGTTAGTTTGCTGAGAATTATGGTTTCCAGCTTCATCCATGTCCCTGCAAAGGACATGAACTCATCCTTTTTTATGGCTGCATAGTATTCCATGGTGTATATGTGCCACATTTTCTTAATCCGGTCTATCATTGATGGACATTTGGGTTGGTTCCAAGTCTTTGCTATTGTGAATAGTGCCGCAGTAAACATACGTGTGCATGTGTCTTTATACCAGCATGATTTATAATCCTTTGGGTGTATACCCAGTAATGGGATGGCTGGGTCAAATGATATTTCTAGTTCTAGATTCTTGAGGAATCGCCACACTGTCTTCCACAATAGTTGAACTACTTTACACTCCCACCAGCAGTGTAAACGTGTTCCTATTTCTCCACATCCTCTCCAGCATCTGTTGTTTCCTGATTTTTTTAATGATCGCCATTCTAACTAGCATGAGATGGTATCTCATTGTGGTTTTGATTTGCGTTTTTCTGATGACCAGTGATGATGAGCATTTTTTCATGTGTCTGTTGGCTGCATAAATGTCTTCTTTTGAGAAGTGTCTGTTCATATCCTTCACCCACTTGTTGATGGGGTTGTTTTTTTCTTGTCAGTTTAAGTTCTTTGTAGATTCTGGATATTAGCCCTTTGTCAGATGAGTAGATTGCAAAAATTTTCTCCTATTCTGTAGGTTGCCTGTTCACTCTGCTGATAGTTTCTTTTGCTGGGCAGAAACTCTTTAGTTTAATTAGATCCCATTTGTCAATTTTGGCTTTTGTTGTCATTGCTTTTGGTGTTTTAGACATGAAGTCTTTGCCCATGCCTATGTCCTGAATGGTATTGCCTAGGTTTTCTTCTAGGGTTTTTATGGTTTTAGGTCTTACGTTTAAGACTTTAGGCTGGGCGCGGTGGCTCACACCTGTAATCCCAGCACTTTGGGAGGCCAAGGTGAGCGGATCACGAGGTCAGTAGATCGAGACCATCCTAACACAGTGAAACCCCATCTCTACTAAAAATACAAAAAAAAAAAAAAAAAAAAAAAGAAATTAGCTGGGTGTGGTGGTGGGCACCTGTAGTCCCAGCTTCTCATGAGGCTGAGGCAGGAGAATGGTGTGAACCTGGGAGGCGGAGCTAGCAGTGAGCCGAGGTTGCACCACTGCCCTCCAGCCTCGGTGACAGAGCGAGACTCCATCTTAAAAAAAAGAATTTAATCCATCTTGAATTAATTTTTGTATAAGATATAAGGAAGGGGTCCAGTTTCAGTTTTCTGCATATGGCTAGCCAGTTTTCCCAACACATTTATTAAACAGGGAATCCTTTCCCCATTGCTTGTTTTTGTCAGGTTTGTCAAAGATCAGATTGTTGTAGATGTGTGGTGATATTTCTGAGGCCTCTTTTCTGTCCCATTGGTCTATATATCTGTTTTGGTATCAGTACCATGCTGTTTTGGTTACTGTAGTCTTGTAGTATAGTTTGAAGTCAGGTAGCATGATGCCCACAGCTTTGTTCTTTTGGCTTAGGCTTGTCTTGGCTATGTGGGCTCTTTTTTGGTTCCATATGAAGTTTTAAAGTAGTTTTTTCCAATTCTGTGAAGAAAGTCAGTGGTAGCTTCATGGGGATAGCATTGAATCTATAAATTACTTGGGGCAGTATAGCCATTTTCATGATATTGATTCTTCCTATCCATGAGTGTGGAATATTTTTCCATTTGTTTGTGTCCTCTTTTATTTCCTTGAGCAGTGGATTGTAGTTCTCCTTGAAGAGGTCCTTTTTGGATGAATGTGTGTTGTAGAATTTATTGCATGACAGTTGTTTATAACCAAATGTCCTGTTTCTTCATGCAGTATTTTAATATGCCACATTACATAGTCATTAAACAAGGTTTTGACATTTTGTATCATATAATACTTCATGACAGCATTTCCCAGTATGTGTTCCATAGGGCACCAGGTCTTCTAGATGTGCCATAATGTAGAGATCCAATAATTTTGACAGATATTGTGCTTTAAATTGAACAAACAATACTTTCATATCAAAATTTGAGAAATCCTGCAGTAAAGCAACCTTTTTAACATATTGTTTCCAACATTCTTTGATTAGGAGACCCTTTTGCTCAGTAATGTCTTTTAGGTTCCAGGAGAAAACACTTCCTATTTTAGTGCCACTAAAACCAGAATTCTTTTTTTTTTTTTTGAGACGGAGTCTCCCTCTATTGCCCAGGCTGGAGTGTAGTGGTGCGATCTTGGCTCACTACATGCTAAAACCGGAATTCTTTATGAGCAGATATATAGTAGACATATAATTGAATTTGTCCTGTCTTCTGAATACTGTAGAGCCCCAGGGCTCTGCTATTGAAGGGGAAAATCTGCAGTATATTCTCTTTGCTAGAGGTAAACTTGATTCTGAACTGAAGACTGGTGGCCTAGATGGTTTGAAGGCTTGTTATCCTAAAACGTGTATTTCTTACGTATTCATTATTTTCCAGACCAATGAAAGGGCAAACCTGGTTTGATCATGTGGACATGTCAACATGATTAAAAGATTATTTGGCAAGAAATGAAGGGTTTTGGGGAGAATTTTAGAACTTATAGAATTTTGCAACTACTTAGGCTCCATTATTTCCAATTCTGGAAAATTTTTAAGTTCTTAAATTGCTTTACTGAGACAATTCTATATAGTGGTACAATTGCTATATATTACATTTTGGAAAGGAAATTTAGGATTGAAAATGTTTTACTTGTGGAATTAATTTTATCCTCTTTTTATAAGTGATTATTTAAGAAATGCTGTGGGAAGACTTTTACTGTGATACAGTATTGTTAAAAATGAACATAGCACAGAGATGTTGGATGCCACAGGTCCTTTAAGGATAGAAGGGTCAGGACTTGACAGTTATTTTGATATTAAAGTTAAGCATCAAGATACAACAAAGATGAGGCTAAAGTGTTCAACCTGAATGGTAAGATAAACTTCCTTAAAGCTTGTGCTGATCTGCTACATCGAGTTATTGCATGCAATCAGCAATCTAGTACTTTTTGTCTCAGGATATGTTTTAGGAGCAGTAGTAGCACTTTTAGTCCAGATTGATATGGTGAGTACTAATTTATCCCATATTATTGAAGCACAGAGACTATGAACTACACATAATATAAGTTACACAGAAGCTGGGAATCACTGGCAAATGTAATCCATAGTAGTAATTGGTAGGCAAAGATATCTATAAATGGGCAAGTTGTGGCATGTGATTATGATATATATTGACCTTGTAAGTCAATGTGAGATAATTGAGTAAACAGTATTTAAGTTAAATTTGTATCTTTAATGAGACCTACTAAAAGCAAGGAATAATCTTTAAGTGGCCAATTTAATGAGAAGAAATAATCTTAAGTTGGCAAAGCCTTTAAAATATTGTTCAGCTGGATAAAATATGTGAAACTGTTTTATACTGAAAAATACTGAATTTAGAAGCATTATTAGAGTATCTCATATTCATAAACTATGTTTTGAATTTCCTGCTTATTTTTAAGTTTCTCACATCTTTTCAGTAGGTGAAATCTGTCATTGTAAAACACACACCAAATAAAACTAGTGTCATTATATAATTATTACACAGGATATATCTAGCAGCTGTGTAGAAGAGGGAGTATTCCTCTTACATAATAAATTATTTCTAGAAAAATTTTATCAAAAGTGTCACTTTACCATTCTATAACAAACTTTATTTTACCTAACAAATTTGGGGTTTATTTGGGGGGGGCGGTGTGTGCGTTTAATCACAGCAGTACATTTTGCTTTAAAAGCAGAAATAAGAATTTTTCTCTAAACTTGGGACATTGCATTCCTAGAGATACTAAAATTAAGAACTAAGAATATTTTAGGATTTGTAGCACATTTACAAAGGAAAAGTCAACATCTATAATAAAAAGTGATATAAATAAAAATTATTTTTTACTTAATACTGATTTTCACTCTATTGGACCTTTTTCTTTTTTTTTTTTTTTTTTTGAGACGGAGTCTCGCTCTGTCGCCTAGGCTGGAGTGCAGTGGCGCAATCTCGGCTCACTGCAAGCTCCGTCTCCCGGGTTCACGCCATTCTCCTGCCTCAGCCTCCTGAGTAGCTGGGACTACAGTAGGCGCCCGCTACCGCGCCTGGCTAATTTTTTGTATTTTTAGTAGAGACGGAGTTTCACCGTGGTCTCGATCTCCTGACCTTGTGATCCGCCCGCCTCGGCCTCCCAAAGTGCTGGGATTACAGGCGTGAGCCACCGCGCCCGGCCTTTCTTTCTTGTTAATAACTTTTTCTTTTGGTGAGTGTTTAATTGAAGAGCAACTTTAAGAAATGACCAATGGCATTCTATTTTGTGTTTTGGTCAAAGTAAATTAATGGTCATATATTTGAAATGGTTATCTACTTACTCTCGCTGGCTTCTAATGGTACTCTAGGGCATTTATCACAATCCCATAAAAATGTGGATAGCTTTATCTCTTCCAAGAATTTTAGTCATTCTTTTGTCATTTTGAATTTGTTGGTAATCCATGAAGAATATGATTCATTAAGTGTGGAAATCTTTGGTAAATTCATATTCATCACATTTTTATTATTTCTAAGGATTCCAGAAACCAACCAACCTAATTTTTGTTTTTGCTTTGTAATAAATGAAAATCTTTCAAGAGCATATGGCCTTTATCATACATACAAAAAGTAAACAGTTCCCTTTGGATGTGCGCATTCCACAGACATCTAATACTGTTATATTGCATTGTAATAGAAACTAAATGAGCTCTAAAGGAAATAGAAAATATAATTCTTGGCCTCTATGAATAGGGGGGAAAAGACTTCCCTTGATAAAATGCTCAAAAAACTATGCCAAGAAAATGTGTTCATGCATGTATGCAATGAATAAATATTAAGTATCAACTATGGGCCCAGCCCTTATTTTAGGAACTGGGAGATCACCATTGAACAAAACTGAAATCCTGGCCTTTATGGGAGCATGTGCTAGTGTGGTTGACAGACAAACTAAAAAACAAGATAAGTGAAATAGATATCCAATATGTTGGATAGTAACAAGTGCCATGGAGAAAAATAAAGCAGAGAAAGTGGGTAGAGAGTGTTAGGGCATTGCAGTTTTAAATAATGTTGTCAGCAAAAGCTTAGCAGAGCAGAAGATGCTTGAATGAAAACTTGAAAGTGATGAGGAATTGAGTCATTAAAATATCTGTGGAAAGAGTATTTAGGCAAAGGAATAACACAGAAGTGCGTAGATCAGTGGATGGGGGCATGCCCAGTGTGTTTAAAGAGCAGCAAGGAAGCAAAGTGGGGCTAAAGAAGAATAAAGGAGATGAAGGGAGGCTGGTAGAGTAATCCACACAAGAGATTATAGTAGCTCACAGTGTTATGGTAGCAATAGAGTAGGTAAGAAATCAGGATTTGTTGACAGTGAGATATAGGCTATTAAAAAGAGGGGAATCAGGATTTTTTGGTTTGTTAAGTGGGAGAATCATATTTTTCCAAGTTTATTAACTCATGTTTAGTTATTAAAACTTATGTATTGTTTTAAGCCTTTTTTATTGTGGTAAAATATATATGTTAAGATTTGCCATGTAGCCATTTTTAAGTATTCAGTTCAGTGGCATTAAATACATTTTGAAATTCAGTTTTGTATGTAAAAATGTTCTCTCAGCCAGGCATGATGGCTCACACCTATAATCCAGCACTTTGGAATGGTAAGGCAGGAGCATCACTTGAACTCAGGAGTTTGAAATCAGCTGGGCAACATAGGGAGACCCTGTCTCTACAAAAACTAAACAGTTAACCTGGCATGGTGGCGTGTGCCTGTGATTCTAGCCACTCAGGAAGCTGAGGTGGGAGGATCCCTTATGCCCAGAAGGTTGAGGCTGCAGTGAGCTGTGATTGTGCCACTGCCCTCCAGCCTGGGCAACAGAGCAAGACCTTGTTTCAAAAACAAAAACAAAGTTCACTTTTCTCAAAATATCAGCATTGTTGCTTATGAACAAAAGCAATTTGGAGCCGATTGTGCTTTACTGCCAAGAGCATTGAGCACCAAGCATTCTGCAAGCCTTAGAATCCTTGTTTGAAAGATTGAGACAAGTGGAAAAACCAAAATGAAAATTAGCATCGTATTTCCAAAACAGATCTTCTTCTTTTGAAAACTGACTTTTCATTTAAATATCATTTTTTAACTTTTCATCTAAGTGAGTATAATTTTAAATTGCTTGGGTCACTATTTAAAATAATTTGAACATGTCTTATTTGCCTTTGATTCATTCAGAAAGGAAATGCTCAAATAAAGTTGTGTTATATTTCCAGAGCTTAAGGAGCTTTTCAAGAATGTAATAACTACTCCCTGCTTCATAATTTGTCTACTTTACTTTTAGATTGCTCTTAAAGTCTATTCTTTATTTGTAGTTTGATTTTTTAAATTATATTTTATAATTAATTTTGAATTTGTATAAGTTATGTTTAAGGTGATGTTCATCTTTTGTGAATTATGAGTCTAGGAAATCCCTTCTGTTTGTTGATTTCAGTGTCTCTTTTTCTAGGGAACAAAGAAGGAAGAGATTGAAGGTGAAGCAGAAGTGTCTGGTTTAATTCAGCCTGCAGAAGTGTTTGCTCCCAAAAGCCTGGTGTTGGTATCCAGATTATATTATCCAGAAATTTTTAGGGTAAAGAACACATAGTTATTATTAATTTGTATTATTGTATGAGTCTCTTGAGTGAACCATGGTACAAGTTGTTTGGATTGAAAATATTGTTAGATTGATTTAGGAATTCATCTATGAAATACAGTTAGCATGAACAGAAGAAATATTTTCATGTTGGATGAAATAAATACCTGAATAAGTTAATGTGACTACTAAAACTTCTAAGGGTAGGTCCCACATTTATTAAATCCAGAATGTATACATCCTAAAGAAATAATTTGATTACCTATAGTAAATGTAAATGCATGAGTGATTTAACAACTTTATGTATGTTTATTCACCTTATGCGGAATCAGGTTTAAGTAAATAGGATGAATGTTTGAGATTTCAAATAATTCTGATCATATTTCTATCAAAATACCTTAAAATACTGCTTCCAGTTATTTTCTTATTTTAGAAACACAGAATTTTCAAACATAAGAGGAAATTTTTATTCATTTGTAAATGTTTGTGCTAACATAAAATTTCTGTAAAACTTTTCCAGAAATTGAGATTATTTATGTTAAGAAAGAATTAATTTAGTGCCAAGATTTCAATGACAATGGGTAACTCCAAGCAAATACTAAGTTTTCAAAGTCACAAATTTCGCTATACTGAAAGAGATTCATAAAGATTGCATTATGTCTGTTTTACCACCTACCTTCTTCTGAACTCAGTGTTAATCTTACAATCTTGTCTCTGTTTTGCAATCCTTTCTTACAATTCACATGTTAAATTTTTCTGTAGAATAAGCATTCCAGATTTATAAGAACCACCAAACAAGATAAAATTTCTAAGTTTCTATCTTGAGATTTGGAGTTTAACAAACTAAGTTGAGGCAAAAACAATATTAGTGCTACAGATTTGCTAAAGTAGTTATCAGAGCACAAACATCTGTTTTACAAATTGTGGATTTCTGCTTTCCATAAACTCATCTCAGAAGCTCATTTGGAGGTTCTGGTTCTAAGGAAAATTTAATAAACTTAATTTTTGCTGTTTAAAATGTATTCCATGTTCACTGTATAATATACTTTACTAGGTTCAAAGAGAAATTATCCTAGAACAGATGTCATAACAATTTATTTTTAATGCTTTTTCCATGAAATAATTACATGTATCTATCTTTTTGCAGGCTTGCCTGGGTTTGATCTATACCGTGTATGTGGATAGCCTGAATGTCTCCTTGGAAAGTCTAATTGCTAACCTTTGTGCCTGCCTTGTCCCAGCGGCTGGAGGGTCTCAGGTAAATAGAATAGAAAGAGGGGTGGAGAAGGATTGTTTCTCTTCCCCTCTCCTCCAGTTAATTTAATTTATGGTGAAAGAAAGAATTCTTTAAATATTTTTGTTTTAGGGAAGATCCTAGTTTAGTTAAGCATTGTCCCCATGGTCTGCCTTCTAGACACTCAAGATTCCATTCTTTTCTTAGGTCATGAGGTTAATTTTAACACAGGGTTCGTCTTTCACATAGCATAATTAGAAGTCATATTTCGTGTAACTTGAACTGCAGTTTGTATTTTCTTGGAAATATATTAAGTTGAACTTTTAAATATGCTCTTTTACCTTTCTTACTCTTGTATATAGTTACACCTGATTTTTATTAACCTAAATTGAAAAATGTTGGAGTGATAAAAATTAGAAGATAACGCTAAGAAAACTCTCAACACAGTTCTTTGTTACATTGTAACTACTTATTAATAGATTCATGTATTCTGTATGTCTTGAGATTTTCATATTTGTCTCTAAAGTAAAAAAATAATCTCTGCTGCTATGATTTATTTATTGTTTCTTGGTCAACCACACTTTTAAAAGAATAGATTTTTTCCTTAAACCCTAAAAATGAATAGTTGATAATTTATTTTGCTTATTCTTATATAATATTGGGGAAGAGGACAGCCTTCTAAAAATCACATTGTCTTCAATCTGACAAAGATCCTGCTTATAGTGAGATTGGCATTTCTTTTTCTTGCCCTTCACCTTTTTACTTCTCTTCTGTCTTTCTCATTGTCTTTTGTCTTAAATTTTTATCCTTTTTTTTTCTCTCTCTCTTGCTCTCTCCTCCTTCATTCTTCTACCTCTGCTTAAAGGGCAGAACATTAAATGTGAGTTTGATCACAGATGATTCTAAACTTGAATTGCTTTATGAGCCTTTATTAATGTTGTTGACTTTAATATTTCATTATTTTTTAGCCAGTTATGATTATCAGTGATTTTTGTGTCTTATCTTTACTAGATTTGCAACTTTCAACCACTGAATTTTCTTATGCCACTTAAGTATACAAAGAACTTAAATGTTATGGGGTATCCATTGTTGCCCTTTGTATCT
The DNA here is from genome assembly GCF_008728515.1 of Papio anubis. Taxonomy (NCBI): domain Eukaryota; kingdom Metazoa; phylum Chordata; class Mammalia; order Primates; family Cercopithecidae; genus Papio; species Papio anubis. The sequence goes on along the minus strand of NC_044987.1, from coordinate 69,384,182 downwards.
GTTAATTGGATCTTATATGGTTGTTTGCTCTAAAAATGAACATCAAAGATATTTTTATTTTTTAAAAAATGTCTGAAATCGTGTGTGCTTGTGTGTGTGTGTGTGTGTGTGTGTGTGTGTGTATGTTTCTCCCATTCTGCAGAAGCTGTTTTCTTTGGGTGCAGGAGATAGACAGCTGATCCAGACTCCTTTACATGATAGCCTTCCTGTCACGGGCACTAGTGTGGCTCTCCTGTTCCAGCAATTGGGTATGTCTTTTCTCCCATTTTCAATGTCATCTTGTAGAAACCTGTGATTAAAGGATTTATTTTAAGTTGACATCACCTCACATGAATCAAGAAAATATTTTTTAAACCATTAAATATTTTATATATAAGATATATATAATTTTGTGGGTCCTGATCTTACCTAGCGTTCATTCTTTTTAAAAATTTTAACCCAGACCCCTTTTTTTCTTAGGTCAGTTAGACTTTTAGAAAGTGGATGGGATGAGTGTGGTAGCTCATGCCTGTAATCACAGTACTTTGCAAGGCCGAGGCAGGAGGATTGTTTAAGCCCAGGAATTTGAAACCAACCTGGACAACATAGTGAGATCCCATATCTACAGAAAATTTTTAAAACATTAGCTGGGCATGTTGGTGCACACTGTAATCTCAGCTACTAGGGAGGCTGAGGCAGGTGTATCACTTGAGCCCAAGAATTCAAGACTGCAGTGAGCTGTGATGGTGCCTCTGTACTCTGACATAGAAAGAAAGAAAGTGGACACATTTTCTTTATGCTAAAAGACGAATAGATGATATATTTAGCATTTCCGTAGATGAACTGCTTTTATAGAAACCTTGTCAGGTGGGACTATGAGTCTCATTCTTCTCATCCCACCATCTATATGAGGACTTTATCTCCAGTTTTTCAGCAATGGCTAGGATGAAAGATTGGGAGGATTCTAGAAAGTGTCTACTGTACATTGGACAGCTTTTACATTATTTAAGAAAAATATAACAAAAATGAGGATGTTTCAAACTAGGGCTGCCCAAAGATTCCCATTTACGTTACCTCTGATTTGTCCTTTATATATACCTGCCTATGAGTGTCCCACTCTCATTGTTCTCCATCTGTGTTTGTCTTTTCCTAGTTATGCTGAAATCTTCCCTTCCCTAAGGTCCATACCCTGCCTCTTCATGAAATTCTTAATTTCTTGCACAGAAATTCTGCCCTCTTGCTTCCCTCTTGTCTCTTGTTGAATTTTGCTCTTAGTTTTGCTCTGTAACTTACCACCCTTTTCATCAGTGTCCCTGTCCATATTCTTCTGCTTTAACTTCAATCAGTGAAAGTTAGAAAGCCTTAGAGGAAATTAGTATAAATATAAATAGAATCTTCTAATATCTGAATTAAAATGAATGGTGATCTCAATTTCAAAGTAATTCTTTCCAGCTACATTTGCCTCTTCTCAGGCCAACTCTAAAATAATATTTCCCTTTGGTCAAAGAATATAAAATTTCAATTAGGAGAAATACCAAGATATCTACTATGCAACATGGTGACTACAGTTAATAACAATGTATTATATACTTGAACATCATTAAGAGAGTGGATTTTAAGTGTTCTTACCACAAAAAAAAGTATGTGAAGTAATGCATATGTTAATTAGCTCAATTTAGCCTATTTGCAAAGTGTACGTATTTCAAAACATCACATTGTACACTGTAAATATATAGTTTTTTGTCAATTAGTGCAAGTTTTTACTCATTGAGCAATCATAGTTAAGCCTTAAAATATTTAAAGCTATTTTCTTTAAATTCATTTCATATTAGATATTTAATGCATATCTATTTAATATGAAATCATAATCCCTTCCTGGTGGCATATCTCCAAAGAACATCTTGTTGATTACATTCTCCCTCCACAAACTTTTGGAAATTAAAAAAAAATTTATTTTTGGAGACAGGCTCTTAGTCGTCACCCAGGCTGGAATGCAGTGGCATGAACACAGCTCAGTACAGCCTCCAACACCCTGGGCTCAAGCAATCTTCCGTCCTTAGCCTCTTGAGTAGCTGGGATGATAGGCATATGCAATCATGCCCAGTTAATTTTTTTAATTTTTTATTTTATACAGATAGGGTCTTGCCATGTTGCCCAGGCTGTTCTCAAACTCCTGGGCTCAAGCAGTCCTTCTGCTTTGCCCTCCCAAAGTGCTGGGATTATAGGCATGAGCCACTGCACCCAGCCTGGAAGTAAATTTAGTAGATTCATGGACTACCTGCATGCAGCTTGTCCGTGGTCCCTACTAACCATTGACTTAATTGATTTTAGCCAAGCACCATTCACTTGACGTTTTTACTTTAAAAAAAGGTTGCATACCTCTAAAGGGTCAAAGCAGAGATTTACTATGAAGAGGAATAGAAGGATATGACACAAATATTTCACAAATGAAATTATTTCACATTTCCAAATGCTACCATTTTTTCGTGAACTTAATGAGTACCTTATAAACCTCTACGGTCTTAGTTTTACAATGAGTTGTGAGTGGGGAGGAGAGGAGAAGGTTGTAACCAGCATTTAGCATCAAGGACCAGGGATATTAAGCATCCTGCAGTTTGTTTGATGTTTAGGTACCAGAAAAAATTTTACCCCCAATACTTTAAAAGAAAAAAAAACTGTAGATAAAGTATTCATTTATAAAACCCAGACCTCTCTGCCAGTAATGGTGGCCTGTGTAATTCAGAATAATCCTCTTAACAATGTCAACTTGAAAAGATACACAAATATAAACAACATCTGCTAAACCAGGCACAGTGGCTCATGCCTGTAATCCCAGCACTTTGGGAGGCCAAGGCAGGTGGATCACTTGAGGGCAGGTGTTTGAGACCAGCCTGGCCAACGTGCTGACACCCCATCTCTACTAAAAATAGAAAAAATTAGCAGAGCATGGTGGCAGGCGCCTGTAGTTCCAGCTACTCAGGAGGCTGAGGCATGAGAATCGCTTGAACCCGGGAGGAGGAGGTTGCAGTGAGCCAAGATCATACCACTTCACTCCAGCCTGGGTGACAGAGTGAAACCCTGTCTCAAAATAAACAAATAAAAATAAGATCTGCTTGAAGGCATCAGACCCAGTAAATAATTGCCAAACCACAATCCAAGAGAAAATGAAGTGAGCCAAACATTTGGGACCATTTTTTCCTAAGGGCACATGTTGATTTTTGAAGAAATGGCTGAGAAGCTGATCAGTACTATTGATATCTTATGGGGAAGAGGGAAAATTGGAATTCAAGTTTTACCAAGGTGGATTTTTTTAATGAAGCTCTCATAATTTGAGTTGAGACCATAAAAGGCCACAGCCTAGGAGTGGGTAAATCAGAAGTAGATTGGCTCCCTTGGGAACTACATTACAGCCTGAAATCATTTCAGTTTCTTGAGTTGGATTAAGGTAATCCTTGATGCTACTGTCTATCCATCTCATAGAAGTAAAAGTATATCCTCTCTGAAACAAGATAACTACATTCTAGACCTCCAATTTGTCTTTAAATTTTTATATACCTGCCCTGTACTCAATCAAAAATAACCAGAAACGTGAGAATCAAAACTATATGAAAGAAATGCAAAAGAAACCATAGACAATGTGAAGGACCACAGGGACTTTAGCAAATAGAGTTATCAGATGCAGTTATTAAAATAACTATATTTAAAATAGTGAAGGAAATAGTCAAGACTGAGAATTTGGGAGTGACATTAACCAGATAGAGGAATAGGAAATTCCAGTCCTCCCTCCCTGACAGAAACACTGATTTAACAAAGATTTACTGACAAAAATCCCTGCATGACAATTCCAGATTCTAGTTAAGAAATTACAGTACCTCAGACTTGCACAATAGCAGCATTGAAATGTGTAAATAGAGCAATTTTATGTTACCTGTATCAGCCCCTTCCTCAACTCTCTAAGGCTTGGGGGTACAGGGAGGAGGGAAGAGTGGAGCTTGCATCCCAAATTCTGGCTGTTGAGCAAGCTGCCTAAGGGATTTGTGTCTGTGTTGCCTCATTGGAAGTACAAGCAGGAGCTGACATAGTTTGGATGTCTGGGGTAGCCGAGAACAAAGAACAAAGAAGGGGCTTGGGGAGACACTTGCTGTGACCTACACAGCTTGGTGTGATTGGAAGAAGGCACACAACTTGAGGCTTATCCCTTGGTGAGAAGGGGGAGGAGCGTTTTGTGTTGAGACTTCAGAGTGCTTCCCTGAGTACTGGGGAAGATGTGAATGAATTAGACCTCTTATTCATGGCTAATAGGAATATAAAATGGTACCACTATCTTGGAACACAGTTTGACTATTATTTTTAAGTTTAAAAATGTTCATGAAAATATTTGTATGTGAATGTTCATAGCCATTTTATTTATGGTAGTGAAAAACTGGAGACAAACTCAATGTCCACCAGTAGTAACGGATAATTGATTATGGAAATGGATAAAACATCTGTGGTATATTCATATGATGCAATACTACTAAGCTATATGAAAAATGAATGGCTGATACACGCAACATAGATTAACCTGAAAATAATTATTTTGAATGAAAAATGTCAGAAAAATTATATATCGTATGTTTCGGTTTCTCTAAAGTTCTAAAAAATGTAGTCTAATCTATGGTGATGGAAACAGGTCACTGGTTGTTTTGTGGATAGGAAGAGCGAGATTACAAAGGGACATGAGGAAACTTTCTGGATGATATTTGTGTATACAGTCTTGATTGTGGTGATGGTTTTATAAGTATGTACATATGTCAAAACGTATCAGATTCTTAAAAAAAAGAAAAACATATATTCCCACCAAAACTTTTACATGAATGTTCATAGCAGCCTTATTTATAAGAGTCAAAAAGTGGAAGCAATCCAAATGTCTTTCAGCTGATGAATGGATAAATTGTGATATATCTGCACAATGGAAAATTATTCAGCCACAAAATGGAATGAAGTATTGATATGTGCTGCAAGCTGGGTGAATCTTGAAAACATGCTAAGTAAAAGAAACTAGGCACAAAAACCATATATTCTGTGATTCTGTTTATGTGGAATGTCCAGAATTAGGCAAACACATAGAGGCAAAGCAGATTAGTGATTATGAGGGGCTTGAGGGATGGGGCCATGAGAAATAACTGCCATTGGGTGTGGGGTTTCTTTTGAGGAATGAAATTCTTCTACAATTGGATACTAATGGTGCTTGTGCAGCCTTGTGACTACACTGAAAACCACTGAATTGTATACTTTAAAATGGTGAATTTATGGTATGAGAATTAAAAAAAAAATTACTGTTAGAGGCTTGTTAAAAGAACTCAGGAGCCATCTTGAAGAGGCTCACAACTGATCTAAGCTGATAGAATTTGAGCTTCAAAAATTACAATAATTGCAGCTGGTTGAAACCCAGCAAATATTTTAAGATCCATGAATTCATAATATTAAAAAGGAATTGTCGGGCCGGGCGCGGTGCCTCAAGCCTGTAATCCCAGCACTTTGGGAGGCCGAGACGGGCGGATCGCGAGGTCAGGAGATGGAGACCATCCTGGCTAACACGGTGAAACCCCGTCTCTACTAAAAAATAGAAAAAATTAGCCGGGCGAGGCGGTGGGCGCCTGTAGTCCCAGCTACTCGGGAGGCTGAGGCAGGAGAATGGCGTAAACCCGGGAGGCGGAGCTTGCAGTGAGCTGAGATCCGGCCACTGCACTCCAGCCTGGGCAACAGAGGGAGACTCCGTCTAAAAAAAAATTAAATTAAATTAAAAGGAATTGTCACCTACCTCAGAATATCATAAAGAGCAATTTATCTTGAAAACTTATCAGTAAAGAAAAAATCATGATAACCAATAGTAGTTGAGGGCAATTATCTGTTTTAGAAAGTCTTCTAATTAATAAACATAAAAGAAATGATAGAAATAGAGTATCATTTTGCAATCCTCAGTGAACCAAGATCTAAGTATCAACAGCTGTTACCACAAAAAGAAAAACAAGCAAGTATTATGTGTCTACCCTTACGAAACACTACTTATTGTTTTGCCAGAGGGATTAAACCTGAGTCTGATCACAGAAAATGTAGAAAATAGAGGAACATGTTAAACTGCACCAAGAGAATGTAATTGCCAAAATCCAGGCTGTTGGAAACTCTCCTAGTCAAATGTCCCAGGTTCTTTAACAATCTAGAGGTTCCTCAACCTCGAGATTGAAAGAAATTTAAAAGACATCCAACTTTTTAATAGAGTGGGACTAAACTATAGTGTCTACAGATGTACTTTTGGGTGATAAAAACTGCCTATAGAAAAAATCAGGAAAGTGGATAATATTAAATAAAAGCATGGTTACTCTTGGCAGTAGAAAGGAGATTATGATTGGAGGGCACATAAAAGGGGCTTCCAGAGGCTTTTACAGTTGCTGGCAAAGTTCTCTTTCTTGATATGGGTGGTATATTTAAGATAATGTATTAAGCCATACATTTGATTTGGGTGGTTTTCTATATCTGTGTTTGTTTTTTTTTTTTTTTTTTGAGACGGAGTCTCGCTGTGCTCCCAGGCTGGAGTGCAGTGGCGTGATCTCGGCTCACTGCAAGCTCCGTCTCCCGGGTTCACGCCATTCTCCCGCCTCAGCCTCCCAAGTAGCTGAGACTACAGGCGCCCGCCACCACGCCCGGCTAGTTTTTTGTATTTTTAGTAGAGACGGGGTTTCACCATGTTAGCCAGGATAGTCTCGATCTCCTGACCTCGTGATCCACCCACCTCGGCCTCCCAAAGTGCTGGGATTACAGGCTTGAGCCACCACGCCCGGCCTATATCTGTGTTTTATAATAAAAAGATTTTTTAAACTTGTAAAATTATTTATGTCCTTTATGTGCATACCTAATATTTTTTAAAAACCTTAAAAATATATATATTTAAGCAAAATACAGATTTTATCCTTCTCACATAACAAAAAGTCTGCTTATAGGTAGGCAGTCCAGGGCTGATGTATATTGGTTCCATTATATCTTCAGGGATGTTACAGAAATTCTCTCCTATGCTTTTTTCCCCTGTTTGTTTATAAGAAGTTTTTCCTAAAACTTACATGTCTTATTATTGTGTACTCTATATCTGGCATAATGCCTCAGGTGCAAAAGGCATCAGTGTTTATTGAATAAATAAAAGAATGCACTAGCTATGCGGAAGTCATAATCATACTGTAGAAGATTTTTCTGTGTACTGATGAAGTGTGCTGGAATACATAATAATTGCTCATTTGAAGATCAAATTTTGTTGTATTATTTTACTCTCTAGTATTTTCAGCTTCATCATCTTTTGCTTGCGTGTTGTAAATTGACTTTTTTCTGGGAAAGAATAGGGAAAAGATAAGGAAGGAAAGCAGAAAGAAAGATGCAGTGCAGTGTGCAGAGTTGTTGTTTCCAAAGCATATGGTGGCGATAATTCTATGTAAAGGCATTCTGTTATCACCATTTTGTTTGGACTTTGTCAAAGGCCAATATTAGGCCATTATCAGAGTTCTCGAGCTGAGTTGAGGGTAGTGGTGGTAGCAGATTTTACAAAGCACAGACAGGAAGCAGATAAGACTATAAGATCCTTTTGTAGCCTTGACTAGTTTTCCTGTGAAAGGTCTAAATGTAATGATAGCATTTCCTTTGTTCTTCTCTCTAAGAATTGTTATCATAATGAATTTGTTTTTCACAGTTTAAAAGGTCTCTGTGTTTTTCTGAAATAATTATATGGATTCTGCCGTTCCAAGCTTCACTCCCTACAATTTCCTGTTAATTGCTTTCATCTCTTGTTTACTGTCTTTTTTGTTTATTTGGGTTTTTTTTATTTTTTGGCAGCCTATGTGAACTATTTTTGTTTACCTGAGGATTAGTGTTTTAAGTGTACTAACAATGCTGGGATTTTTAATGTTAATAAGTTTGTATTCATAGGAACTGGTTTTTATAGACCCTGTGATGTTTTAATCTAATCCATACCCGTTTAATCTTGGGTGTCCGTCCCTGCCCCAAATAATCTTGTAAAATGCTCTTGACATCTTTTGTCATGTCTGTTCACTTGTAATTTGGATTTTACTAGCACATGTACTAGTTTTAGAATATGTATCCCCCAGTTTTCACAGTGCACAGTATACTGTTTAACAGACATTTTTGAAAACTGACTAAAATGATCCTGGGCCATCAGCTATCAACTCTTTGTTTCCACAGTTAAACCACATTAATCTTGTGTCATTTGTGTTTGTACCTTTTTCTATGCATGCTTTCTTTTTACTTGTCCATGTTTAACTTTGGCCAGTTTTTTATTAGCTATTAATGGGTCAATATGTCTCTATTGATGATCTCTGATATTAAATATAGATTTTTTTTAAGTTCTTAAAGTTTTTGTTCAGTTTATCTTACAAATATTATTCTTACTTTGTACATAAAAGTTATTAAAATGTTGACTGTAGCCATTCCTTGCTATTGTACCTAAAAGTTATTAAAATGTTGACTGTAGCCATTCTTTGCTATTCAGAAAGTTGTTTCAGTTTTAAAATGTTTTAATGGAAAACATTTGGTAGTCTCACTTTTGTCTTTCCCTGGAAAAACTTCTATCTGTAACACTATGTGATTATTTTTGAAGTGATAACGTTACTGGCAGTGAACCCCTAGGGGTCTGCAGCAAAAATTCTCGCCTCCTTAGAAGAAAGAATTCAGCCAAGGGGCCTAAGGCAGAGTGAAAGACCGAGGCAAGTTTTAAAGCAGGAGTGAAAGTTTATTAAAAAGCTTTAGAGCTAGAATAAAAGGAAGTAAAGTACACTTGGAATTGGGCCAAGCGGGCAACTTGAGAGAGCAAGTGCACAGTTTGACTTTTTGACTTGGGATTTTATAGGTTGGCATGCTTCTGGGTAGTTGCATTTCTCCTCCCCTGATTCTTCCCTTGAGTGGGCTATCTGCATACACAGTGGCCTGCTAGCACCTGGGAGGGGCTTCACATGCAGTGTGTTTACTGGAGTTGTACACATGCTCACTTGAGGCATTTTTTTCTTTACTAATCCAGTGTTCCTAGAGGAAGGTCATATAGCAGTTAAACTCTGCCATTTTGCCTCTTACTGCACCTGCGTGAGCCCACTCACCCAGCTCCTGAGCTCTTATCAGGAAGCTGCTGATCACCAGTTTCAGGTATTTCTATCTATTGGGAAACTGCCCTTCTCTGGCTTCACTGTGACCAATTATTATTTTAGAGAGACAGTTTAACAACTTTCCTGACCATCACCTGATGGTCGCCTGACATTGCTGGTTGGGGTTGGGCAGAGGGAGGAGGTTCTCCTGCTCTGCTTATGTCTGCCTGAATACCTACTATAACAATAGGAACATTTGTAGGAACCTTAAAAATAACTTATGTTCCCAAAACATCAAGATGAAAAGATGCCAGATGTAAAAATGAAGCTTAGGGTGTGTAAAAATGTTTTCTTTAAAAAGAAAATACTGATTGGTAAATTGCTGAACCACCCAATTCATGCATCAATTGTAGGTTGATTTTTGTCCTTTTTACTTGAATGATCAACATCTAGGGCCTCAGATCATGGTTCTGTCTTCACTTAGTTTTCTCAGCTTATTCATATAGCATTATTTACTTGTTTTAGTCGTATTCTCACTTATAAGGGGAAAAAATGAAGTAGTCCTTTTTTTTCAATGTTTGACTTTGAAGGAAGCTTGCTTATGTTTCTCATTAATCTGTCTTTTTTCATAAGGGTCTGTCCCAACAACAAACTTATCAGGGTTAAAAAAATATTTAAAGAAAATATATTTCCTCTCCAATCATAAAAAGATAGTTTGCAAATTTGAGTACACAAGAGTTTAAACTATTACTAATAATGGCATCTTGTGCCCTATTTTACTATATCTATGATTACTTATTTTTTGACAGTTGAATGTCAGCTATGTTCTTTGGGATTTGAAGCAAATTAAATCTCCTTGCTAGTCCATTCTGGAGCACTTTTCTGAAGAAACTGCTTACCACGTATACCATGTGCTTACCTTTAGAGGCCTAAGGATCTCTAACGAAGACAGTTCTAATGTAATTTCTTCTAATAAATGGCATGGGAATCTGTAATAAAGTCCCCATAATGCCCTCCTGCTTATATGATGGTAGAAATATGTTTTTTTCACCAAATGTTTACAAAGCCATTTTTATGTGCCAGCTCCTGAGTTAGTCACTGGGGATATAAAGATGAACAAATCACAGCCCTTATCCCAGATACACTTTTAGCCTAATGGTAAAACAGGTATCGTTTTAAAACTACAGTGCAATATAATTAGTGCAATAATAGAGATACCAAGAGCAAACTCTTACTTGCTAGAAAAGTGGAAGAATGGCATTCTAGAAGGAAAAGCATATTTAGCAATATAGGAAGTTACAAAAGGCCTTCATGGAATAGTAAGATGTTTGGTGAAGCCTGATCACAGGGTTGTAAGAAGTAGTCAGAATGTTATTAAGAAACTGATTGCTTTAATTTCAAAATTAAAGATTAAATATTTATGCTAGTTCTATAAAGAAACCATTGTAAAAATATCAAAGACTGACAGTCATTGACCGATTGAGTCCTTGTGAACTGGTGTACTATGCTTGCTCAAATCACATGTGAAGAAAGTATGTAGTTGCTACATGATATAATCTGAGGAAAGTTCAGAAAGATCCTGGTTCAAAACTGTCCTGCCCATTGTCCTTGTATGGCACTTAGGTGCTAATATTAAATAGCTCTATCTTTGTATTGAATTATCTATAAAGACTGTAAATGCTCTAAGGCAAGAGAGTCATTAGGTATTGTTCTTCCTTGTCACAAAGTTCTCTTGTCTAAAATTTCTGTTTGCTCTTTCAGCATTTTAGTCTTTAATATTTTTATAAAATATGGCTACTCCAGCATTTAAGTATATAGCTTCCAAACGGTGGCAGGATGAAGTACCTTTTTTTTCCTGTGCTCTGTAACATTTGGTACATAGCTCTATTCTTTTATGCTTTAACCGTTTATTTACCAGTCTTTCATCTTCACTGAACTGTGAGCTCCTAAGAGCCTGCCTCATATTTCTTTTCTTTTTTTTTCTTTTTTTTTTGAGACAGAGTCTCGCTCTGTCGCCCAGGCTGGAGTGCAGTGGCCGGATCTCAGCTCACTGCAAGCTCCGCCTCCCGGGTGTACGCCATTCTCCTGCCTCAGCCTCCCAAGTAGCTGGGACTACAGGTGCCCGCCACCTGGCCCGGCTAGTTTTTGTATTTTTTAGTAGAAACGGGGTTTCACCGTGTTAGCCAGGATGGTCTCGATCTCCTGACCTCGTGATCCGCCCGTCTCAGCCTCCCAAAGTGCTGGGATTACAGGCTTGAGCCACCGCGCCCAGCCTGCCTCATATTTCTATATATCCATCCCTAGAATTTTATGATTGCTAATATATCTCAGTAGTTCAGTAATAATGTAATACTGGCAGAAGGGAAGAAAGAGGAAAAGAAAGGAGGAAGTTTGAATTAAAAGAGTTGTTTCTGCCAGTACAATTCCCTCCTATTTGTTACTTGCGTAATTCTCTAGTTATTCTCTATTCTTCTTCCCCACTGCTTGTGCTCTACTCACAAGGCTCCTTTTGCTTCCTAATTCTTAAATTTAAAATTGAAAGTAGATTATAAACCAAGTCAATCAGAACAGACGTAGTCTAGGAATTTGGGTCATTGGAGGTTGGAAAAATCTGATGTTATTACCTTAGAGCTAGAAAAACAATTAGAATGTTCAAGAAGGAAAAAGGTATGCTGTACCTTTTTACACAGTTTTGGTTGAGTTGGCCTTTTACGTATTTGAATTATTTTTAGTCATATGTTTTTGGTAATTGACTTCTTATATTTAGTCTCCCACATTGCTAAGCTCTATTTGTGTGTGTAAAATATATTTAATTCATGTCATAGTCAGGAGGGTAAGCCTGTGTTCATAAGGACTAAACTACACCTCCTTTCAGATGCCCAATTGACCACACTTTTTACTTTTTTACTTAGAATATTTGCCATATCTACCATATGTGGAACTAATGCTAAATTTGTAACAGGTAGTAAACATTACCTCTCAGTGATAAATTTGAAACTTTATTAGTTAATCCATGAAGTTAGGGATATTGTCTTCATTCACTGCTATATTCTAGTGCCTGTAGTACACAATAAATGTTGGTTCAGTGAATGAGAAATCTCCTTTTTCATGATTTACATTAAGCTGTGACCAGTACTATACTGTTTTCCCCATTGTGGATCGACCAGAAAGAACTATAATAAATTGTGCAGGCCGGGTGCAGTGGCTCATGCCTGTAATCCCAGCACTTTGGGAGGCCGAGGCGGGTGGATCACGAGGTCAGGAGATCAAGACCATCCTGGCTAACACAGTGAAACCCCATCTGTACTAAAAATACAAAAAAATTAGCCAGGCGTGGTGGCGGACACCTGTAGTCCCAGCTACTCGGGAGGCTGAGGCAGGAGAATAGCATGAACCCGGGAGGCAGAGCTTGCAGTGAGCCGAGATCACGCCACTGCACTCCAGCCTGGGTGACAGAGCAAGACTCCGTCTCAAAAAAAATACAATTAAATTAAATTTAAAAATGTGCAGGACTTTTTGAACTATATTCTGTTTTGAAACATGGTCTTCTGTTCCACCATTTACCCATTTGAAAGCTGACACATAGTCTTCTATTTTGTAACGTATCATTATTATTAAAAGAATGGAGGAGTCTGGAGAAAGTTTTTTTCTTTCCCCCAAAAAGAAACAGATACATTTGTTAACATGTGGTGCAATGAATTTTAGAACTCTAACCTTCAAGAAAATTGAGATCAGGAAGCCATCTTTCAGAATGTTTTACTCTTTGAATAATCAGCAGGATGTATATGTACCATTGTAGTGAAATCACTAGTAATTATCACTGGAATGTCTGCTTTTCATATTTTCTTCTCCTGTGTTATTGTGCAGCTTTGAATGGATGTTGGGCTACAGAAGATGAGACAATTCAAAGTTATATAGAAAACTGATTTTGACTTAGAAAATTCAAAGAAACTGGATTTCTCAATAGCTATGTAACTGTGAACACAGCAACAAACACTGCTACATAGGAATAAAAATCATTAATGTAATTTAAAATATTTGAGATTATTAATTATGTAAAACTTGCTGGGCGCAGTGGCTTACGCCTGTAATCCCAGCACTTTGGGAGGCCGAGGCAGGCAGATCACGAGGTCAGGAGATCGAGACCATCCTGGCTAACATGGTGAAACCCCGTCTCTACTAAAAATACAAAAAATTAGCTGGGCACGGTGGCGGGTGCCTGTAGTCCCAGCTGCTCGGGAGGCTGAGGCAGGAGAATGGTGTGAACCTGGGGGGCAGAGCTTGCAGTGAGCCGAGATTGCGCCACTGCACTCCAGACTGGGTGACAGAGTGAGACTCCATCTCAAAAAATAATAATAATTATTATTATTATTATGTAAAACTTAAGAAAGCGTGTGACATTTAAGAATAAAGAATATAAGTGGTACTTCAGTTAGGCTTGGGTAAATTGTTTTGTATTATACTATTAATTTTCTGGATAATGAAAAACTTACCCTTTAAGCACTAGAATATTGTTCCTATCTCATTTCTACATTATGAGACATATGTCCTCTCAGTAAATATAGTATAATATTGCCTCCCTTGACAACATCAACTGATTGTTTTTACTAGTATGAGTAAGGTAAAGTTCCTCACAACTGCATGCCTCCATTCTTCACAATTTATTTGATACTAAAAGATACTGATTATGAATTTTATTTTCTGATGAACTACTTGTGAATTTTTGTGGGGTAGGGCAGAGAGTTCAGATAAGAGCAAAGTGGGGGCCTGGCATGGTGGCTCATGCCTGTAATCCCAGCACTTTGGGAGGCCGAGGCGGGTCGATCGCCCGAGATCAGGAGTTCAAGACCAGCCTGGACAACAAGGTGGGACCCCATCTCTACTAAAAATACAAAAATTAGCTGGAGTGGTGAGGGGGGCATCTGAGGCAGGAGAATTGCTGAACCCGGGAGGCGGAGGTTGCAGTGAGCCAAGATCATGCCCCTGCACTCCAGCCTGGTGACAGAGTGAGACTCCGTCTCAAAAAAAGAAAGAGGGGTAAGTTTTTCCCCAGAGTCTTCATTAAAAAGACTAGACTTGATATGACATACAGATTCTTCATAAATTTGTCTTTGGCCAAGTTACTTGTAGGTCTGTTAATGCCGTTTACTTCCTCACTCTTTTGTCAGCTTTGAATGCTATGCTTTTCTTTTCTCCTTAACTAATGCTTCTCTGTCAAAATCTACTTCAAGGATCAGTCCCTTTAGGAAGCTCCCACCCCAGGTGGACCCACAATAATCTCACGAGTCATTAAAAGATGAAATAGGGTGGCAAAAGATTCACCTTCAGAGTAATACAGTATGACTGGCCATTGTCAACTTTGAAGATGGAAGGAAACCACAAGACAAAGAATGTGAAAAGTCAACAGAAGCTGGAAAATTTGATCACAGGACTTCCACAACAGTGAAATAATAAATTTGTCTTGTTTTAAGCCACCAAATGTGTGGTAATTTGTAACAGCAGCCATAAAAAACTAATACATGCACAGACTTTAAAAAATATCACTTTTTATTTTAAATAGTTTGACTCACAAGAAATAACTAAATTCATCTGGAGTCCATATGTATGCATTACCCATCTTCCTACAACAATATCTTACATAATCATAGTACATTATGGATATCAGGAACTGGCATTGATACAGTATTATTATTATTATTATTATTATTATTATTTTTGAGACAGGGTGTGTCTTGCTCTGTTGCCCAGGCTGGAGTGCAGTGATGCAAACTCAGCTCACCGTAGCCTCGACCTCCCAGGCTCAGGCAGTCCTCCTATGTCAGCCCCGACCCAAGTAGCTGAGACTATAGACACGTACCACCGTGCCTGGCTAATTTTTGTATTTTTTAGTAAAGATGGGATTTCACTATGTTACCCAGGCTGGTCTTGAATTCCTGGGCTCAAGCGATCTACCTACCTCAGCCTCCCAAAGTGCTGGGATTACAGGCATGAGCCACTGCGCCTGGCCTGGTACGGTACTATTAACTGAGGGAGGGAATGACACTTCTCTAAGTGTGTCTTCCTGAATTATTTTGACTTGTGGCAGCATATTTGTGTCTTATATTAAAAAATTAGGATGAGAAGAAAGGAAAAGAAAGAAAATATTATCTTAAAAGTAAAAGCATATGTAAAGAAACTCCACTGTCATTCAAATAATGTAACCACACTGAAGAGGGAAAACTAAGTTACTTTAGTAACTTACGAGTATTTGACTGTACAAACTCAGCTTTGGACAGTTTTGGGAACAGAATTGCAAACAAATAGTGAACTCCATTTTCATTTTTTTTTTTTTAGTTGAAATGGCTGAAACAATTCTGAAGCTCTTTTATGTGTAATATAGGATTTAGCAAATGAATAAGTATGTTGATGTTATTAGGACCCAGGATTCTCAGTGGAAGAAGGAACATACAAATATGAATTGGGATAGTGAGGGATACCCTGTGGGGATGGAATGGAATTGAAAGTAATGGCATAGACTCAGGATTTCTCAAATATATATGCATGTATATGTTCTCATGTATGTATGTGTATGTATATATATACATGCATATGTTTCCTAGCTCCATCTATAGGCAAAAGTGGCCTAGAAGCAAAGTCACCCCAGTAAAAATGATCTAACACATGCCCTAACACCTAAAATTTTGGTCTTTGATACCATTTCTCACCAAAGGGAACCAGGACTCTTAGGAGAAATGGCTGGATTGGGGCTAGGACAGGGTAGGTACAATATGAGCCTGGAAAAAGAAAAGAGCTCTGTCTCAAGGACGCAGGAACTAAGTTAAAGGGTTCCTACTGCATAAATCTAGGACATGTTTAGCACCAGAATAATTAAGGATAGTAATGACTTATAGACTGTTAGGAAAAATATAGGTATTCATGAGTCCATGCTGCTAATGAATAAAGTAAGTAGAGAAAAAGGGAGGATTTTGCTATGTAGAATACCAAGTGCTGACTGGTAAATACAGAGTGAGTGCTGGATTTGGAAAATAATTCTATAATCATTATAGTAAAGATCTATTCAGGCAGAAATTATCAATAGATGCTAAATCTAGCCAGGCATTTTGATGAGAGATGAGATATTTACGTGATCTTAAAGTGCCTTGCTACAGATTGCTTTTTAGTTGCAGGAAAAATACTAAGTATTCATTGGAGAAATTGGACAGCATTGGACAAAATTTGGGAGAACAAAATTAACATCACCAAAGACAGTACAAAGAGTTTAGCAAATCCTTTCCCCAAAGAACCAGTATAAAACTAGACAAAATTGTTGAATACAACTATTTCAGGGCTCTGGAAATTGACCAAAAGCAAATGACAAATTTAGAAACGTTTATTCATGCTAGAACTTTGTGTAAAAACAGCAGGAGTCTGCAGCATTCTTATCTGGTGGTTGCCCTCTCTCCCCTACATCCCATCTCTACCAGTGAGAGTGGTAGTGGCAGAGTAGGGCTGGGTAGCCAGCTTTGCTGCCAGATGGAGTGGCATTTATTTGGGGTGGAGGGCTAAAACCCATGGCATCGTTATCAGTATAAGTATTGAACCCAGTAGAAGATGAAAGGAGAAAAACATCAGATGCCTGTCTGAATTACAGTCATAGTTGGGGCTAGTGCACATCAGCCAGAAATTTAACAGAGAAATTGTGGAGAGGAGAAAGTCTTAGAAGGACTAGACAGTGTCTCTATACATCCCTGGCTGCCTGGGAAACTATGCACATATGCAGGAAGACCCAATAAAACTCAGCTGGAACTGAAAGCATACTTAAAATCTGGATAAACTGTGAACGCACTTCAACCCGTGCAAAATTGGTCAGCAGTACATAGAAGCTTTACTGGTTCAAGGTCTTTGAGCACAACCTCTGCCCAAATTATGGACTGACCAAGTGGACCATGCAAACGCAGGGATAACCCCTAGGGAGCCAAGCTAAACAATAAAAATTTTTAAATGAGACATCAGTAGCCTAACATCACAAGCAGATTTTGCAGCTTAAAGCAGTGACCACCCTCCCCCACTCAAAAAAAAGCTTTCAGGAAAAAATAATTCAAATTTAATGCAGTGTATTATTTATAATGTTCAATTTTTACCAAAAAGCAAGAGGCATTCAAAGAAACAGTAAAGTGTAACCCATACTCAGGGAAAAAAAAATAGTATTAACTGACTTTGAGTGAACACACATACTGGATTTAGCAGATAAGGACTTTAAATCAGCTGTTATAAATATGCTAAAAGAATTAATGGTAGCCATATTGAAAGAATTAAGACAAAATATAATGAGAGTGGCTCAACACCTAGGCAATTTCAGTAGTGAAGTAAAAACTGAAAAAGAGCCAAATAGACATTATAGATTGAACAGTATGATAACTGAAACAGGCCAGGCATTGTGGCTCATACCTGTAATCCCAGTACTTTGGGAGGCTGAGGCAGGAGGATCTCTTAAGCCCAGGAGTTCAGGACCAGCCTGAGAAACATAGTGAGAACTCATGTCTACAAAGTAAAAAATTAGTCGGGTGTGGTGGTGCACCCCTTAGTCCCAGCTATGCAGGAAGCTGAGGTAGGAGGATCGCTTGAGCTCAGAAGGCTGGGGCTGCAGTGAGCTGTGATTATGCCACTGCACTCCAGCCTGAGCAACAGAGTAAGACCCTTTCTCGA
Source organism: Papio anubis (assembly GCF_008728515.1). Lineage (NCBI taxonomy): Eukaryota > Metazoa > Chordata > Mammalia > Primates > Cercopithecidae > Papio > Papio anubis. Next base: position 69,366,402 of record NC_044987.1, on the reverse strand, counting down.
AATAAATAACTAGAACAGAAATTCTCTAGCTGAGCTTAATAGCACATTTGAGATGTCAGAAATAAAAATAAAATTTGGTGAAAGACCAAGAGAAATGATCCAGCATAAAGAACATAGAGAAAAAGATTGAAATAAAATAACAGATTCTCAGAGACCTTTGAGACAATAATACCTTTTAGGTACAGAGCATCTCCACTGGATGGATATGGGGGTGATTAGAAAAGTGTATTTGAAGAAATAATCTCAAAAACTTTCCAAAATTTGTTGAATTCATTAACCTGTAGACCCAAGAAACACAATGAAGCCCAGATTAACAGTAAAAAAATCCCCATGTAGACACAGCATGATTGTGAAACTGGTGAAAGCAAACTCTTGAGAATAGCAAGATAAAATAATTCATCAATATGAATCAAAAGAACTAGAATATTATTACAGTGGGTCTCTCAACAGAAAGAATGGGAGACAGAAGGCATTGATGTGATGTATTAAAAGCACTGAAAGAAAAAAAATGTCAGACAAGAATTCTGTCACTGGCAAAACTATCTTTCAGAAACAAAGATAAAATGAAGACATCTTCAAGTAAACAAAAACAGATTGGTTGCTAGTAGTAGACCTGCTCTATAAGAAATACAAAAGGAAGGCCAGATGTGGTGGCTCACACCTGTAATCCTAACACTTTGGGAGGCTGAGGTGGGTGGATCACTTGATCCCAGGAGTTCACAACCAACATATTGAAACCCCATGTTTACAAAGAAATACAAAAATTATCCAGATGTGATGGCATACAGCTATGGTCCCAGCTACTTGAGAGGCTAAGTTGGAAGGGTCTTTTAAACCTGGGAGGCAGAGGTTGCAGTGAGCCAAGATCGCACCACTACACTCCAGCCTGGGTGATCGAGTGAGACTGTGTCTCCAAAAAAACAAAAAATCAAAGGAAATCCTTAAGACTGCAGGAAAGAGAGACCAGTTAATAACTTGATTTCACACGAACAAACAACACTAGAAATGGCGAATCTGTGGGTAAATAGACTATATGTGTATTTTTTTATTTCTTCTCTTAGTTTTTAAAAAAGCATAAAGAAATCACAAGCATTCCTATACACCAATAATATACAAACAGCCAAATCATGAGTGAACTTCCATTCACAATTGTTACAAAGAGAATAAAATACCTAGGAATACAACTTACGAGGGATGTAAAGGACCTCTTCAAGGAGAACTACAAACCACTGCTCAAGGACATGAGAGGACACAAACAAATAGAAAAACATCCCATGTTCATGGATAGCAAGAATCAATATCATGAAAATGGCCATACTGCCCAAAGTAATTTATAGATTCAGTGCTATCCCCATCAAGCTACCATTGACTTTTTTTCACAAAATTAGAAAAAAACTACTTTAAATTTCATATGGAACCAAAAAAGAGCCCGTATAGCTAAGGCAATCCTAAGCAAAAAGAAAAAAACTGGAGGCATCATGCTACCTGACTTCAAACTATACTACAAGGCTACAGTAACCAAAATAGCATGGTACTGGTAGCAAAACAGATATATAGAACAATGGGACAGAACAGAGACCTCAGAAATAACACATCTGCAACCATCTGATTTTTGACAAACCTGACAAAAGCAATGGGGAAGGGATTCCCTATTTAATAAATGCTGTTGGGAAAACTGGCTAGCCATATGCAGAAAAGTGAAACTGGACCCCTTTCTTACACCTTATGCAAAAATTAACTCAAGATGTATTAAAGACTTAAATGTAAGACTTAAAATTATTGAAAACTCTACAAGAAAATCTAGGCAATACCATTCAGGACATAGGCATAGGCAAAGACTTCATGTCTAAAACACTGAAAGCAATAGCAACAAAAGCTGAAATAGACAAATGGGATCTAATTAAACTGAAGAGCTTCTGCACTGCAAAAGAAACTACAGAATGGGAGAAAATTTTTCCAATCTATCCATCTAGCAAAGGGCTAATATTGAGAGAATTTACAAAAAACTCAAACAAACTTACAAGAAAAAAACAACCTCATCAAAAAGTGGGTGAAGGATATGAACAGACACTTGTTAAAAGAAGACATTTATGCATCCAAGAAACATGAATAAAAGATCATCACTGGTCACTAGAGAAATGCAAATCGAAACCACAGTGAGATACCATCTCATGCCAGCCATAATGGCAGTCATTAAAAAGGAAACAACAGATGCTGGAGAGGATGTGGAAAAATAGGAATTCTTTTACACTCTTGGTGGGAGTGTAAATTAGTTCAACCATTATGGAAGACAGTGTGGCAATTCCTCAAGTTTCTAGAACCAGAAATACCATTTGACCCAGCAATCCCATTACTGGGTGTATAGCCAAAGGATTATAAATCTACTATATTCTACTATAAAGACACATGCACACATATGTTTATTGCAGCACTGTTCACAATAGCAAAGACTTGGAACCAATCCAAATGCCCATCAGTGATAGACTGGATAAAGAAATGTGGCACATATACACCATGGAATACTATACAGCCATAAAAAAGGTTGAGTTCATGTCCTTTGCAGGGACATGGATGAAGCTGGAAACCATCATTCTCAGCAAACTAACACAGGAACAGATAACCAAACACTGCATGTTCTCACTCTTAAGTGGGGGTTGAACAATGCGAGCACATGGACACAGAGAGGGGAACATCACACACCTGGGCCTGTCGGGGGATAGGGGAGGGATAGCATTACGAGAAATACCTAATGTAGATGACAGTTTGATGGGTGCAGCAAACCACCATGGCATACGCATACCTATTTGGCAAACCTGCACATTCTGCACATGTATCCTAGAACTTTAATAAATAAAAATATATAGAAAGTAATAATTTTAACTGTTTTGCAGTTGTAACATTTTTAAATGTTATATATGACAGTAGGAACATATCCAGACCTCTGGATTAATGATACAGTCCATGGGCAGTTCATTCTTGTGTGTGGTTTCCTTGAGGCATAAGATTGCAGTTGGAAAAGGGATGTCTGCCCTGGAGGAAAGGTTAACTGAGCCCCTAGACTAAATAAAATATTTCTTCCCAAAAGGGGTATGGGACATTCTAGCATCACTAAAAACAAGTGAGAAAAGACAGTTCCCCCAGATAGGCAGCACAAAGGAGTAAACCTCCTGGTTATGGGCACTACATTTATCCCCATTATCTGGCAGGATTTGGAGGATAATTGCCCAGGAAAAGACGTAAGCATTGAGTAGGCTACTCCAGTGTCCAAAAGAAAACTTATAGTCCTACCTGCCACATCCAAAGCATTCCTTGGCTCTGTCCCTTCAATAGTGATGTTTGATCTGGGAGCCAGCTGGATTGTAGGCCACTTCAGCTCAAGGTCAGAGATTCTCTCCCAGGAGCCCTCCAGCCCTCAGGGCAGTCCTATTCCCAGTTGCCAGGTTTGTGGTGGAGGGGGGCAAGCCATGCAAGGCTTTTTCCCATCTGTCCCATTGATGCAGTTGGCCTTCCAGTGGCCTGGCTTCTTATACCAATGGCGATTATTTGGGAAGATATTCCTAGGGCAAATTGGAGGGAGCTGGTGGACTTCTAAGACAGCCAATAGTTGGAGCTGCCACTTTTCCATTTACCTCTCCTTTTCCTGAGCCCTTTCTTCTTCCTCTTGGTCCTTGTTGTAAAAGACCAAGGCAACTGTTTTGAGAATGTCAGGCATAGGGGTATTGGGGTCCAATGGTAGCTTTTGGAGTTTGCTCTGAATATCTGGGGTTGCCTGAGTTAGGAAATGGTCCTGTAGGACCAGTTGCCCTTCTGATGTCTCTGGGTCTAGGTTAGTATGTTTCACTAGGGCCTCTTGTAGCCTCTCTGGGAAAGTGATGGGGTTTTCAAGACGACCTTGATCTGTTAAGGCCAATGTATTATAGTTCACAGCCTTTGTTCTGCTAGCTTTTATCCCTTCTACCAGGCAGAGGAGCATGTGGTTTCTTCCCCATATACCTCCCTGGGTATTGTAATCCCACTTGGAGTTAACCTGGGGAACTGTGATGGCTCCTACAGGGTAGCCACCAGGGTCAGTCATGCGCATTGGATTTCCAAATTGTTGGGCCACCTCCGTAATGGAATCACTTTCTCCCTTAGACAGAATTTGCCCTAGTATGACTGAGAAATCCCTCCAAGTGAGTTCAAATGTTAATCCCAGTTTACAGAACCCTTTGATGTATTTGTCAGGGCCCTCCATAAACTCCCCTAGTTCTACTGTAATTTGGCTCAGGCCTTACATAGTGAATGGAGTCTGGGCTCTAGTGGGTACACTGGGGCTACTGGCCTCTTGAAGGGGGCGTGACCTAAGAGGGTGGTATCCAGATGATAGCCCTGGATACGGAGGGGCTACAGGCCTGGGAGACTAGAATATAATGAGGTAGAAGGGGCAGTGGGGTTTGAGCTGTCATCTTTTGCCCTTCTGGGGCTTGAAACCAGGGTATACCCAATAAGGAGTGTCCCGAACCAACCAGAGGGGGCTGTCTGACTATAGCAGCTATCATCACTAGATCCATTTTACAAGCCCAACAAAAGTCAGAGTTGTTTTACAGGGCTATGAAGGCCTGTACATAGGGGATTTCTATCCATATTCCCTGCTGATGGCAAAGTAAATCTAGTTGATAGATGATGTTAATATTTTGGTTTTCTGTCCAAGATTCCTGGTCTTGGAGCACAGTTGTATTCAACTCAGGCTGTATTACAGAAAAACATTAGCCTTTTCCTTTATAGGGTTTTGGAGTCAAACTTTTCTCAGTTCTTGAGAATGCATCTGAGGGTTGTGTCCTGTGGTATGAAGATGGAATTACCCATCTGTGAAGAGAGAATACGAGAAAAAAAGTAAAAAAGTGTCTTCTCTTCCTATTATCCTGAATAGGACGCCCCCCATTTGTCCTTAGGGTTCTGGAATGAGTTGATCTTACCATGTACCCTTAACTTCGGTACCCTCTTTTCACAGAAGAGATACCAGAGTGAACAGAGAGCCCTCTCCTGTTCATCCGTGGGGTTCCGGAATGAACTGGTCTTACTATTTACCCCTAACCTTGCCTTCATCTCTGTTCTAATGATAATCTGTTAACTTGGGACCAGCCTCCGTCTCTGTCCTATGGGTCTCTTGTGCCGGCGGCCTTGCGCCATCCTATATTCTTGCCTCCATGACCTTCCAGTGACTCTCACTTGGAGCATTCTAGCAACAAAATGATTATCCCTTTTCTCAGATTCCCATTTCCCTTGTTCTCTAACTAGACAAGAAACCTGTTTTTCAGCTAACTGCTGCAAGGGGGCTGAACTTCCCTCCCTTCAAATATGACCTTGAAGATCTTGATGAATATTGAGAAAGGCATGGAAGTGATTAGAGAAATGGAAGCTCCAGGAGGAAGTAGGAAGAAGCCAGAGGAATAATCATGGAAACCTTTCTTAGGCTTCCAAAAACAACATCCCTTGGATTTGAGAGGGCAACATTTATTTGTCTTCTTAACATAAAGTAGTAACCTCTGGAGGACTTACGGCTTGATGTAAGAATTCACAAATGGCAAAGGAAGAATTTCCCCTCCTCCCGAAGGGGTGCTAACTCAAAAAAAGCAGGTAGATGGGGTCCTTAAAGGGCTAGAATGAGGCCCTATGCGGGCAGCAAACTACTTCAGAAGCCACCGGAAAACTCAGCCCTGGACCATAACAGGAACGAAAAGCATATGGTAAGTCATAAGGAGCTGACTGGGGATCCAATTAGTGTCTGTCCTAGCAGTGTGCCAACAGACAGAGGAAGGATTAGAGGTCATCTGAGCTGGTAGGGTAAAAACTAGTATAAGTCTCGAGATATCCACAAGGGAGCCCATGTTTTTGCTGCTGCGCAAATTCCGCAAGAGCTGAGGGTGTACCAATAACAGTTACATGGCATGCAAAGTGAAAGCAAAAGAGGCTAACTTGCCTCGAGGTGGACAGTCTGAAGGGTGTACAAGGCCATTTCAGAATACACACAGAAAACGGGAGAATAGGTGGTGTGGGTTTTTGGGAAAGAGCCAATTTTAGTTGAAAAAGCAGAGGAAACCCCAGACATTGCACAGTTTTAGGCTTTAGCCTTACCACTCTCATGAGCCTCTTGTCTAGGAGAACCTTTGTGTCTCAGGTCAAGGATCTTACCTGTGAAGGACTCCAAGGTCCTTCCTACCCCTGTGAGCTACCCATCAGCAGGAGCTGAGAGATGAGCTTGGGGAACAGAGCCACTGTGGCAGAGAATTGTTCTGGGGGGTGGTTAGTAAGCCGGAGAATGAAAAGAGCAAACAAAACTGTGTACAAGGGTTAAACACCTCCAGCCATAGAAGGTGAGGCATAGAGATGTCTTACCACTGTGGAAGCATATTCGAATCACGTGGCACCAAAGTATGTTAATATTAGGGAATGTATCCAAGCCACAGCACCAAAGTATGTTACCAGCAGCAAATCCATACAGGTCTGCAGCAACCTCAATTCTTGCTTCCTCAGAAGAAAGAATTCAACCAAGGAGCATAAGGCAGAGTGAGAGACCAAGGCAAGTTTTAGAGCAGGAGTGAAAGTTTATTTAAAAGCATTAGAACAGGAATGAAGGGAAGTAAAGTACACTTGGAAGAGGGCCAAGCAGACAACTTGAGAGATTAAGTGCACTGTAAGAGCTTTGACTCGGGATTTTATATGTTGTCATGTGTTCAGGGTCTTGCATCTCTCCTCCTTGGATTCTTCCCTTGGGGTGGGCACTCCACATGCACAAAGACCTGTCAGCATTTGGTAGGGGTCACATGTGCCATGTGTTTACTGGAGTTGTACGCATGCTCACTGGAGGCATTCTTCCTTTACCAGTCCAAATGTTCCTAGAGGGTCATATACCAGTTAAACTCTGCCATTTTGCCTCTTAGTGCACAGGCATGAGCCCACTCTCCAACTCCTGAGATTTTATCAGGAAGCTGCTGATCACCAGTTTCAGATGTTTCTGTCTATTGGAAGATTGCCTTTCCCTGGCATCAGCTATGACCAATTATTATTTTAGAGAGACAGTTTAATAATCACCTGACCATCACCTGATGGTTGCCTGACATTCTTGGTGGTGGCGTGGGAGTGAGGGGGTCCTCTCCTTCCCTGCTCATGTCTGGCTAGCCACCTGCTGAAAAATGAGACATCAATCAATATGCATAAAATGTACATTGGTTCGGTCTGGAAAGGCGGGACAACTCAAAGCAGGGGAGGGGGCTTCCAGGTCATAGGTATATAAGAGACAAAAGGTTGCATTCTTTTGAGTCTCTGATTAGCCTTTTACTGAATACACAATTTACATGTGAGTGGCAGATAGAGGAATAGTCACTTAAGTCTTAGTCTGGCTTAGTGAAATAATAGGGCAGAGGAAGTAATCAGATACACATTTGTCTCATAGGAGTACAGGGATGACTTTGATGACTTTGAGTTTTGTCTGTCCTTTGTCCACAAGGAATTTCTTTGTGGGCAAATTGTGAGGGAGGTATGGGACGTATGTAGCTTTTTTTTTTTTTTTTTTTTTTTTTTTTTGAGACAGAGTCTTGCTCTGTTGCCCAGGCTGGAGTGCAATGGTGCAACCTCGGCTCACTGCAACCTCCGCCTCCCGGGTTCAAGCGATTCTCCTGCCCCCGCCTCCCGAGTAGCTGAGGTTACAGGCGTCTGCTACCACACTGATTTTTATATATTTAGTAGAGACAAGGTTTCACCATGTTGGCCAGGCAGGTCTTAAACTCCTTATCTCAAGTGATCCACCTGCCTCAGCCTCCCAAAGTGCTGGGATTACAGGTGTGAGCCACCACATCCAGCCTTTTTTTTTTTTTTTTTTTTTTTTTTAATCTTTGTAGCTATCTTATTTAGGAATAAAATAGGAGGTAGATTTTCCTGGTGCAGTTTCTAGCTTGACTTCCCTTTGGCTTGGTGGTTTGGGGATCCTGAGATTTATTTTGTTTTCACAACTATATCATCATTGTACGCCTTACTACCCTCACTCAGTATTATACTTGGGAGAGTTAGTCATGATGATACATATAATGCTAGCTCATTCATTTCCACTGTTGTTCAAGTGTACCAAAACCTTAGTGGGTTTTTAAAATTCATGTGAAATCCACAAGAATGTATTTTGTAAAATTTGTAGCATTTATTCTTGTGGATTTAATATGAATTTTTTAAACCACTTGAAAATATATTTAGATTTCTTTAGTCATTATATCATTTTTTTTCTTTATTCTAGAAACTATCTGGAGGGTAGATTTGAAGGGAATAAGGACTGGATTAGGAAAATCACTTATGAAACTATTACATTAATCAAAATGAGCGAAGATTAAAATCTGAACTAAAGATTCTGATGTATCACATGGGATAAGTTGGAAATGATAAGAGGGAATAGCAATTAATAATAGACTAAGGAAATTTGCATGTCACATGAAGAAATAAGCTATGATAAAGGGACAATATAGTATTTTACCTTGAGAAAACAAATGGGGACTCTTGCTTTACTGGATCTGTATGATTAAAGTTGAAGTGATATAAAGAAAGATAATTTGGTTCAGTAATAAACAGGAGAAAATAAGAAATTATGTATTTATTTAACTTCAATGTCATAAGTATGTATGTTGTATTTTCTGGAGTTGCCACTAAAAAAATAGAAAAAGAGTTTATAAATACCATACTAACAGAGGGGATGAAAGAAGAGACAGGAGAAATCTAAAAGAAAGAAAAAAGAGAAGATAGAATAAAAAGCATAAAATAAGATACCACATATATCTCTATATATTAGTGTATATCTCAATAATTACAATAAGTATCGATGGATTAAGTGAACTAGTTAAAAGACAAAGGTTGTCAGACTAAAATATTTCAGTTACAGACAGTCTCTGATTTATGTTCAATTTAAGATTTTTCAACTTTACAATGGGTTTATTAGGACGTAACCCCATCATTAAATTGCAGAGCATTTGTGCATGCTGTTTACAAGAAGTAGAGAAAGGTTGAAATTAAAAGATGGGAAAAGATATAGTAGGCAAATTTCAACAACAACAAAGCTGGTGTGGTATTAGTAACATCAGACAAATAGATTCTGCAAGGGTTAGTTTTTAGAACAATGCTAGCATTCTAAAACAGGAACCTCAATACAGGCCTTAGAGATGAAATTGAAAAGAAGGTAATAGTGTATTTCCAAACAACTAATATGTTCAATGAGTATTACCTGATTTGAAGAATAAAGGCAAAACTGAAAGTTTGGGAAAACAAATACTCATAGATTACATGGAATTTACAGTTTAACCAAGTATTTTCCTTCAGAGTCCAAAATTACTGGCTTTTTCTTTCCGTGTATACTGTCTATGATTGCTGACAACACATATAAAATTAAATGCATTTGGTAAGTCCTTGCTCTTATGTTTTCAGGAATTCAGAATGTCCTCAGCCTCTTTTGTGCAGTCCTCACAGAAAATAAGGTTCTCTTCCATTCTGCAAGTTTCCAGAGACTTAGCGATGCTTGTCGAGCCCTAGAATCTTTAATGTTTCCTCTTAAATATAGGTGAGGTTTTCATTTGTTAATTTTATTTATTCCTAAACTACATATCACTTATTGTCGATAAGTCATAATGTTATGGCACAATGGTTTTGAACCACATAGGGGTATTTCACAAAGTTATGCTGTTACATGAGTCATAGTTTTGATAAAATCTAGTCTAGAATTTGAGACTTTCCAAGTTGTCCATTACTGAATGTTGATTAGTGTAAAAATATTTAATTTGAATAGTATTGTCAGCAACTTTTAATTGTCTTTTAACACATTTGGCATAAATGTCTAGTCAGTGCTATTTGATATTAAAGAATTATTAATTTTTAGAAGTTATAATGGTAGAGATTCTATTAATAAAAAGCTCTTATCTTTCTTAGATACCCACTGAAGTATTTATGGGTAAACAATGTGACATCTGGGATTTGCTCGAAAATAATACAGTAGAGAAGAGAAAAAAAGTGGGTAGAGATATATACGTAGCCGTGCATTGGTAATTCTCAAAGTTGACAATTACTGCAGGGCTTCATTATAATTTTTTCCTCTGTTTTTTTATGGGATATGTTAAAAAAATTTTCCTAATAAAAACTTAAAAAACAAAACAGTGATGCCTAATAGTGCTATAGCTAGAATAGCATACCTCTAATATACTGTTTAATCAACTGATAATCTAACATCTAGGAAATTAGTTCATATAAACTAGATAAAATTTTAGATTCCAGAATTTCTTTAAAAAATTTTTTTTAATTTAGGTACTTTTCTTAACTTTTTAGATAAGATAGAGAATTATTGGTCCTGGTTTTTTGTTTTTGTTTTTGTTTTTGCCATTCTTATTGAACGCAAAAATCAAGTATAGACAGTGGAATTTGAGTGCTTATTTTATATAGACAAATCATTGCCTCATATTGAGAGGGGAGGCCCTATCAGAGAGTCAGTGTTACTGTCTAATGTCGGGTTTCTATGTAAGGAAAAATGCTTTCAAACAATATTAGAAGACCTAAAGAGACTGCTTGCCTAGAAGAAACAAAGGTTAAGGAAGCAGGCTTGGATTCCATTCACTTTATGTCTTATATCTTATTGTGTTTTTCACATGAAGATTTTTAAATCATTTTTTCCAAAATTTTAGTATTAAAAAGCATGAAAACATTATTGATAATTTCTAAACCTAAGTAATATGCAACTTATACAGCATAAAGATGAAAGAAAATATGTTTATGTTAAAGAAAAATATATGTGACACGTATTTTTATTCTTTCCAGTTATCCTTATATCCCTATTCTCCCGGCTCAGCTACTGGAAGTTCTGAGTTCCCCAACACCTTTCATTATTGGAGTACATTCTATCTTTAAAACTGATATCCACGAACTTGTAAGTATTCATCCTTAAAGTTTCCAGTTATTGAGTCCAGAAGTTTATCATATTACTTTGGGTCCTATAACATTTCAACTAATCACTATTTTCAGATCTGTAGCATTTCCAGTAGAAAAGATTGGATAGAAGAAAAATATCATTGAAAAGTCTGTATATTAATTTTGCCATATACAAGTATAGGAGGTTTTCTAAAGGAATTTATTAATATTTTTAAATATCCCTCTTTTGGTGCATTGTTTATCTTTATTATTCCTCTTACATATGACAAAAGATAAATTAATCTACTAATATTCTATTTATACTTTTGATATTAGTGCATAATTGATTTATATTTTGAAGTGAGACCTGTCTTGATACCAAATTGCTGATAACTAACAAAGCAGAAAGCATATTCAAAAGAGTGAAGAGTTTTAGTAGAACACAAGTTTGATACGAGCTTCCACCAAATTTTTGTATTCTTAATGCCATATGAATAGGAATACCGAAGAAGGAAAAGTATACTCTACATTCAAGCCAGTTCTGGAATAATTCATTTAGTTCTGTGTATCACTCTTCATGAGGGACTGTAACAAAATAAAGCTTATCAGAAAAGGACATCCAGGATTATCAAGTATTTAGAAACTATATTCTGTAAGGGCCTAAGGAAATTTTCTCAGGTAATAAGCTGATACTATTTCACAGGTAAAGATAAGTATTTAAGTTACTGTCATAGAAGAAGGGTTGAGATTCATTTTTTGTAACTCTAAAAGGCTGAAATAGAATCGGTGGATAAAGTGGCTATAGAAACGGATTTCTGCCCATTAAAAGTATTTCCAACAATTAGAACTGCCCGGTTATAGAATGGATTTCCTTATGTGAGATGAGGAGTGTACTCTCAAGCACTGTAAGTAGAGTGTAAGGAAAAGATTATGTGACACTTTACAGGGAGTCTGAGAGAAATTCTTTAATGTAAAATTAGGCTGTATAACGTCTGTGTTCCACAGATCCCTAAGATTTTGTAATTCTGCTTCTGTTTTAGTTTTAAATGCCAGCAACTAAGTAATTACAGTTGTAACCAAATCAGAGGTATCATTTAAAGTAACAAAATATTATTCAACATTATAAATAGGACTTTCATTCGTATAGTCATCATTCTTTCTAACTTTAGGTGTTGATACTTAGTTCCTATTTAATTTTGGTATCACCATATAAAAATATGTATAAATCAATAAACATTCAATAAAACCTAATTAATACTAATTAGAAGCATACCCACCTGGTTTGTAGGTAATTTTATTTCTTCTAAATGGAAACTGGAGGCCGGGCACGGTGGCCCACACCTGAAATCCCAACACTTTGGGAGGCCAAGGCAGGCAGATCACCTGAGGTCAGGAGTTTGAGACCACCCTGGCCAACATAGAGAAACCCCGCCTCTACTAAAACTACAAAAAATTAGCTGGGCTTGGTGACGCATGCCTCTAATCCCAGCTACTCAGGAGGCTAAGGCAGGAGAATCGCTTGAACCTGAGAGGTGGAGGTTGCAATGAGTCAAGATTGCACCACTACACTCCAGCCTGGGTGAGAGTAAGACTCCGTCTCAAAAATACATACATACAAACATACATACATACACATATACATACATACATACATACAGTTACTGGAGATAGGACAAACCAAGTGTTGCCAAATAAATAAATAAAAACAGTCGCTGGAGGTAGGACAAACCAAGTGTTGCCAAATGCAAATTTCTTAAAATCGTAATGAATAAATTAGAATGAATTATAATATTGTCAATATAACAGCTTCACTCATCTTGGCTGTTTTCTCTTACATTTTTATGTAAGTTATTTTTAAATAGACTTTTGTAAAATGCTAAAAATCAGATTTTTCTAAGTGGCTAAACAGTACCCTTTTGATGTATACTAACTGCTTTGTTAATTCTTGTAATAAATACTAATTTGTTTAGAATATTACTAAACTACTTGAATAAAGTGTCTGAAATGCAATCCTCTGTGCTTGCTGCAGCCGCATATACAGTAAAATCAGAACAAAAGGCAATGACTGAAACAAAATAGTGTCATTGAACACTCATGCAGCAGTCCATAGACATGTTCCATTATGCCAGACCAATCTGCTCTATGAAGTCATTCAAGATCCAAGCTTCCATCCTTCTTGTTTCTCCAACAGAATCCTCCCAGGCATTGTCATCATGTGTATGCTTGAAGGCTGGTTTGCTGTCGGTTTATAATTTTAGTCTAAGGGAAAAGGAAAGACAGCATAGGAGAGCTTTACATATCCCCTCTCTTGAAGGACAGGAATATGTCACTTCTCATGTTTTATTGGCAGAATCTTAGCCACATGCCACATCTAATTTCAAAGGAAGCTGGGAAACACAGTGTTGCTGGGAACTTGTTAGCCCAGAATTGTACTACTCTGGACAAACAAGTGTCTCTTCCACACGTGATTCTTCTCATTTTGAATTAGTCAAGGGAAAAATAATTTGCTTAACAACAAATGTATTTCCGTAATTATAGGTTAATTTTTTTATCTCTTTCAGTTAGATGTAATCATAGCAGATTTGGATGGAGGCACTATTAAAATTCCTGAATGTATTCACCTCTCTTCTCTCCCAGAACCACTTCTACATCAGACGCAATCAGCTCTTTCTTTGGTATGACATGTTTTTGTAATAGTAACTTTCTCTTTATTTAAATCTGAAGCTAAGATAACTGAAATTGAAAATGTTTGTCAATACAGTTTGTTACTTTAAAGAAAGCTATATGTTGGAAACATGAACATATTCTTCTATAGTATTTAGAATTATTTGTTTACTAGGTAGTTACCTAAAACATATATTTTGGATCCTAACTGAATATTTGTTCTACATTGCTTCCTTCATTCAGCGTACAGGACCTAGTACTGTCCTAGGTATTGGAAATTCACCTGTGAAAACAAGGCTCTGCCTTGAAATCCCTGATTCCCCTAAGATCCCCCATTAGGTGTTGGCTTCTCTTCTCTAGCCTCCCTATTGGCATCTCATTCCTCTTTGGTACCTACAAAACACTGTAATATTGTCTTGCCAATACTTTCAGGTTATTACAGAAAGATGTGTCTTACTGATACATAAAATGTCCAACATTCCACTCTAAATGCCATATGAATAGAAATACCAAAGAAGGAGAAGTATACACTACATTCAAGCCAAGTAAAGCTTTAAAACATCTTGTGGCTTCAGTTTTTCTCATTGAAACAGATTGAATTTTTTTTGCAGTTATTTTATCTTAGCTGAATTTTGAAAACATGGTATTTTGTTTTACTGATAGCATTTTAGGTGCTTATCATCAGAAAATTGAAGTGTAGAAATTCTGCATTCCTTTTCAACACATTACTAGAACTAAGGCCTTCATAGTCTACTTTAAGAATATTTTATTCTGGGCTATTTAAAACATTTTTTCCCTCTTAAATAGAAACTTAGAAGCCTAGGATAACCAGGAGGGATTTTATTCTCAGAAAACTTTCAAATTTGTGTTAGTCTTTTTTGTTGTCATAGTGGTATCTGTGAAATGGGAACAGTTAGAGAATCTACTAAAAATACAAAAATTAGCTGGGCATGATGGCACATGCCTGTAATCCCAGCTACTCAGGAGGCTGACGCAGGAGAATAGCGTGAACCTGGGAAGCAGAGGTTGCAGTGAGCCGAGATTGCGCCACTGCACTCCAGCCTGGGTAACAGAGCTAGACTCCATCTCAAAAACCAAAACAAGGCCGGGCACAGTGGCTCATACCTGTAATGCCAGCACTTTGGGAGGCTGAGGCGGGCAGATTACCTGAGGTCAGGAGTTCAGGATCAGCCTGGGCAACACTGTGAAACCCCGTCTCCACTAAAAATACAAAATTAGCCAGGCATGGTGACACATGCCTGTAATCCCAGCTACTCAGGAGGCTGAGGCAGGAGAACCGCTTGAACCTGGGAGGTGGAGGATGCGGTGAGCCGAGATCGCGCCATTGCTCTCCAGCCTGGGCAACAAGAGTAAATCTCCATCTCACCAAAAAAAGAAAAAAGAAAAAAAAGGAGTTGATTTAAAGACAATTTAAAGAAAAATCTTGACTATATAATTGCATAGATGGTATATGTATATATAGCAAAAGCTGAGAAGGTAGTATTTGAATGACTGAAGAAAGTTTAATGTTTCTAGAATTCCTATAGGGATTAAATCTTATGTGTGGTTACTTACTAGTGATATGAATAGTTATTTAGGGGTTAAGTACCAAAATTAACAAAGAGTAAGATTGTACTTCTTAAGCCAATGGCTCCTGGTAAGGGTTCTGCTGCATACTCGTATACCTAAACCTGCAACACCTGTGCCACCAAATTTGATCAATGTGTAAAATTCCTTTTTGGTAAAACTGAGTATACATATTGTTATAGTTACTAAGCACAATGGTGGATTAGGTACTACTTACTGTTCCGTGAATAAGAAATAGGAGCATAGGGCCGGGTGTGGTGGCTCACACCTGTAATCCCAACACTTTGGAAGGCTGAGGTGGGCGGATCATCTGAGGTCAGGAGTTCGAGACCAACCTGACCAACATGGCAAAATCCCATCGCTACAAAAAAAAAAAAAGACAAAAAATTAGCCAGCTGTGGTGGTGCACACCTGTAATCCTAGCTGCTCAGGAGGCTGAGACAGGAGGCTCACTTGAACCCAGGAGGCGGAGGTTGCCGTGAGCTGAGATCATGCCATTGCACTCCAGCCTAGGCAACAAGAGCGAAACTCCGTCTCAAAAAAAAAAAAAAAAAAGAAAAAAAAGAAAAGAAAAAAAGAAATAGGAGCATAATGTATCGTCAAACTAGGACCAAAAAGAAACTACATTTCATGGATGATTGGGAACATCAACACACAAGCATATAAGCTTTGTTTCATTAGTAAATAATTATAATCAAATGGCAACACTATACTTAAACTGTGTAATAACAATGGATTATTTTATAGACACCAAAATATTTTGTGCTGTGCTTGTGATTCAATGACTTGAACTGCCAATATTTTAGTGTTGTCTTTAAGTGTTGTTTTGAGTCTTTTGGTCTGTTCTCAGCATACCATCAAAAACCTTAGTATTTGAAAATGATTCTGCAAGGAGAAAATTTGCTACATACTGATACAATTTCATCTTCTCTGTGTAAGTCCTACACAGGCCCTTCTTTCCCAGCTGCTCCCCAACCTGCTTTCCTTCAAAGCTTAACTCAAATGTTACTTTATTTTTTGTTTAGTTTTCCCTAAGTTGAATTAATTATGCTTTACATTTCACATATTGCACTTTATATATTTTAGCACTTTTGTGACATGGTTTTATACTTTTACCTGTTTAGACTGCAAAGTTCAAAATCTTATTTTCTTTCTCCTCAGTAATTTTTTTTTTTTTTTTTTTTTTTTTTGAGACAGAGTCTTGTTCTGTCGCCCAGGCTGGAGTGCAGTGGTGCGATCTCAGCTCACTGCAACCTCCGTCTCCCAGGTTCAAGCTATTCTGCTTCAGCCTCCCAAGTAGCTGGGACTACAGGCATGTGCCACCATGCTGAGCTAATTTTTGTATTTTCACTAGAGACAGGGTTTCACCATGTTGGCCCGGCTGGTCTCGAATTCCTAACCTCAAGTGATCCACCCACCTTGCCCTCCCAAAGTGCTGGGATTACAGGCATGAGCCACTGCACCTGGCCTCTCCTCAGTAATTTTTCATTACACTTAGAACATAAAAACAAGCAGCTGTTTTTAAAAATTCAGCTATATAGATTATTCCCTTACCAGACATGACTACTATTTTATAGTTTAGTGTATTTTTTTTTTCAGAACTTTTCATTCTCATTTCTCTCTCTCTCTCTCTCTCTCTATATATATATATACCTATGTAGATTTAGGGTTTATTTTGTTTTATTTTCAAATAAATTAGACCATACTATGTGTATTTTTCTAGAACATGTTTCAACTGAATATTTTGTCTTGGAGATCTTTCTACAGTGGTACATATAGAACTACCCCAGCTAATTGAATTGTATTAATGGAGGGAATATATTATAATTCATATGCTGACATTTTCATCTTAATGTCCCAATAATAGATTTCATTGATATTAAGATATTTTACATAACAAAACTTTTTTGCTTTAGATTTTACACCCAGATTTGGAAGTAGCAGATCATGCTTTTCCTCCTCCACGAACAGCTTTATCCCACTCAAAAATGCTGGTAAGAAGTTTAATATTTACATTTAATGCTGTTGAAGAGAGCTGTTCTTTTATTTGTAGGGTTTTTAAAGAAGCTAAGTGAAGTTAGAGTTAGATGGACAGCAGAGTAAAAAGTGCCCAAAACTAGAAATTAAGAGACTTGCCACTGACTGTCCTTATGTCCTTCTCAAGAAGGAGGCACAGGGAAGCACACTGGGCAACAGGCCACTAGGGCTAAGACTGTTGCCCTGAGGAGGCATGAGTTAAGTGTAGGACAGAAAATCAGAGCCTAGATTATAGCCTGGAAAACTGTGCCAAGCATCAAATTGAAACAGCCAGGCAAGGATTAAAAACAGAAGAGATGCTTACAAAAATGGATATAAAGAATGTTGGTTATAGGAGAGAATCAAGTTTGAAGAGTGTGTGGATGGAAATAGTTCCAATTAGAAGCCATAGAAGGTTATATATATAACAGAGGCCCCTTTTTTATTTTGCTCAGTGCATTTCTTAGCAGTGGGTTTTGTAACCAATAAGGAACCTCAGGGAGCTGAACACATATACTTAAGCATTCTTGACCTTCATTTCCTGATCAATTAAGTAAGGCATTGACTAACAGAATCTGTCAGTTTTCTTACAGTTCTAAACTGTGATTCCAATAAAAGCTGGATTAAATACAGTCTTAAGAGTTTTTTCTTCTTATATTTGTCTTATATTTGGTTGTGACTGTAATTGTTTTGGTGCATATAAAAATCAAAGGACTTGGGATATATGCCAAAGGTCCTTGGGATATATGAAAAGGTCACCTTTTTGACTCGATATTTCATTTGTTTTTAAAAAGTTAAATTACCTAACCTTTCTTCTTATATTTTTAGGATAAAGAGGTGCGAGCAGTTTTCCTTAGATTATTTGCACAACTCTTCCAAGGATATAGATCCTGCCTGCAACTTATAAGAATTCATGCAGAGCCAGTAATACATTTCCACAAAGTAAGATATAGAGTACTGTATTGTGTCTGTCCAAGAAATATATTCTAATTTAATAAAACTACTTGATTTTTTTTTCCTAGCCATTTATTTTGACCTTGATTTATCAAATGTGATTATTTAAAATCTCTATGTGGTTAGATATTGGTTCTTAATAATAATATGGAATTCACATACTGTCTTAGAATATGTTAACTTTAAATCAATTTTTCTTTTAAAATTGAATGTTAATTTCTGATTTCTTCTCCTAACATGGAGACAGATTCATTTTTATTCTTTTCAATATATGTAGTATTTCAGAATAACTCTCTTTGAGAGAAATGTATTTTATGACAACACATATTTATACATGAAGGGATTTATATAGGCCTTGCTCTTTTTATTGTATTTTTGTTTTGACCATTTGTCCATTACCAAGTGATAAATTATTATTTCACGTTTTCTTTTTTCACAGACAGCATTCTTGGGGCAGCGTGGTTTGGTCGAGAATGATTTCCTCACTAAAGTACTCAATGGAATGGCATTTGCAGGTTTTGTTTCAGAAAGAGGTCCTCCTTATAGATCTTGTGATCTCTTTGATGAGGTATAGTTCTTATTAAATGAAGGCATTATTTATAGACATAATTAGACTAGTAGTTAAAAGCAAAAAGTAACATTTTTCATATTTATATAGTCATATATAAATTAGGTATTAATCCCAATGTTATTTATTATGCTTATCAAATCTCGATATTTTAATGTGGATTATAAAAATTACCAAAAAAATTATAAGATGCCTTGAAAGTACATATAATTTTTGAACAACTGAATTTTAATTAATTGAACAATGTACACTACTCAGGTGATGGGTGCACCAAAATCTCAGAATTCACCACTATATAATTCATCCATGTAACTGAAAACCACTCATACTCCAAAAACTATTCATATTTTAAACTATTATATTTTAAAAAATAGTTGATTAAAATCTTTTTGAAAAGGTAACAGTGATTGTATAAATAGAACTCTTATTTTTAAAGGCCCTAATACAGTAATTCTTTTGTCAGTGTTATAGGGAGAAAGCTCTAATTTGAAGCTAAGATAGCTGAAATTACTTCAAACTGGAGTTACATTTGGTCTATCAGAATCATAGAGCCATAGTTTAAGTTTGTGGCATTCTCACTAATCAATTTTCAACTCTTCTCTACCTGTCTTAGGAGACATTAAATATATGGAAAACAGATTTCTGTCTCTGTCTTCAAGGAATTAGCCATATAAAGGGAGAAATAGGGCAGATGTGACTCAAAATAAGAATGCTATTTGCATTTATTGTGCTCTTTTTTAAAAGCACCTTTCCATTTATCATTTAACTCTATATTCACAGCAGCCCACTCTGGTGGGTAGAACAAGAATATTATTCTCATTTCAGTTTTTGAAAGAGTACTATATTAGAACCAAAAATCTAAAAAGTTTCTTGATATCTATAAAAAAACCACATTCCTAGATCCCAAGATATTGGAGAATCGTGATAGTGGTCATGTTTTGCCTCTGGTGATTTTCTTTTATATAGGGAAGGTAGGAATGAAGGTCTTAAATATCTTTGGTTCAGAGGAGAAGGATCTTTTTTTTTTTTAAAGATAGTGAAGTATTCACAGGTAAGAATTTTTAAAGAAGAGGCACATGTTTTAGTTCTGTGTAGAATATGTTTACTGCATCAGATGCTTTAATTAATAACACAAAGCATATGAAGATTTAGGAAACATCCTGAGGTGGACAATTTTTTGTAATCAATTATTGGTCATTGATTCTCTAATACTACATATAACATGATTGGTTATTGATTCTACTAACATATCAGCCTTTAGATTCTGTACTAAGTTCATAACATAATATTTTATGGGTTTAAAATAGATGGTCTCCAAGGTCTTTTCTAGCACCTACATTTTGTTAGTCTTTGAAGCTTTATGAATAGTAACATTGGTTTATATATTCTCTCTTTTCTATTCAAATTTATCTTCCTCTGACAGCTTCATCACAACTAAAAAGCAAGGTTACTTACAGAAAACTTACTTGCCACAGCCTCTATTTTGTAGGTCTTTCCCGTGCTTGGAGTGCCCTCCTCTGTTCTTCATGCTCTGCTCTTATCTCACCACCTCTTCCAAACTCTCCCAAAGTCATTGACTCTGAGAGCCACTCGACTGCGTTAGGCTTCATTTTATGTCTCTAACTTTATGTGCTAACTTATTTTTTATTTATTTATTGTTTATACAAATATACTCTAGATTGGAAACAATGATAAACCAAGGTTCCTATTGGGTCACCCATTAGTGTTCATCCAGTTCTCTGTTTGGCCTACAGTGGTGACTTTGGGTGTCTTACTTTTATTACTTGACTACCAGTGAATCATATGTATATATCAGTCAAGAGCCTAAGAAAAATGAACCATCAGAACTAACTAATTTCTCATTCTACCCTCTTTGGCCATTTGCCTGGGAATGCTTTGGTAGAAAAATAGCATTTGCTCCTGGGAAAGTGATCCTTGTTTTCACTTAGCCTAGGGCAGTCTACCACAATGGGGTATTACGGGGGCTTTGAGAGGCAGCTTGCATTGTGCATGGCCTTGTCCTCACACTCCCATCAGCTAGATGTCTTAGAATGAAAAGAATGTTTGCCCTTGATCATCTTTCTGAATCCTAGCCTAGAATAGGTAAGCCATAGTTTTATATGCCTATGCAGCGAATCTATTAGTTCCTAGAAGAATCCTGTATTGTACCTTTTTATTTTTATTGTCCATCTATTTACCCTCCACAATTTTTTTTCCTGTCAGCCTTCTTTTCTTTACCCTAAGTATACAGACTCACACAGTTCTCCCAGTAAATTAGTTAATAAAGAGATAGTTTGAGACTAGAAGGAATCTAAAGGCCATTTTGTTCTTCCATCTTATTTTAGAGATGAGAAAACTGAAGCTCAGGAGTTTAAGTGCCTTGTCCCAGATCACACACTATCAGCAGAGCTAGGACTAAAGTCTGAGCATCCTGACTTGGACATTTGGTTCATGTTTTGTGAGTTAAGGAAGTGTTTAGACACTTTCTAACTGTCTGAATTTCTCTGACTGAGGCCTGGGGAATGACAGGGTCTCTCTGAGTTCCAGAAATGACTTTTCCCTAGAAGAAATAGGGCCCTAAATCCTCAGGGAGGGACCACTATACAATTCAAGGGTTTGATTGACCCTGTAACCCCAGAATGGAGGTGAAACCCCAAAACCTAAAATATTTTGTTTTAAAAATAATGTATATGTTGGATTTTTTTGGCTTGCAAATTGTATGAAATTATCACAGTTTTTGAATTTGGCATATTTTGGAATTGATGTTTTGCCTTTTGATTCTTTTTCCTAGTTGGTAGCCTTTGAAGTAGAGAGAATTAAAGTTGAAGAAAATAGCCCAGTGAAGATGATAAAGCATGTCAGAGAACTTGCTGAGCAACTATTCAAAAATGTAAGTAAGTATATTTATTTAGACAGTCATTAATTTTATTTATTTATTTATTTTATTTTATTTTTCCATAAGTTATTGGGGTACAGGTGGTATGTGGTTACATGAGTGAGTTCTTTAGTGGTGATCTGTGAGATTTTGGTGCACTCATCACCCAAGCAGTATACACTGTACCATATTTGTAGTCTTTTATCCCTCGCCTCCCTCCCACTCTTCCCCCCAAGTCCCCAAAGTTTATTGTATCATTCTTATGCCTTTGTGTCCTCATAGCTTAGCTCCCATGTATCAGTGAGAACATATAATGTTTGGTTTTCCATCCCTGAGTTACATCACTTAGAATAATAGTCTCCTATCTCATCCAGGTTACTGTAAATGCTATTAATTCATTCCTTTTCATGGCTGCGCAATGTATGTATGCATATATATATATATATATATATATATATATGGCACAGTTTCTTTATCCACTTATCGATGGGCATTTGGGTTGTTTCCATGGTTTTGCAATTGTGAATTGTGCTGCTATAAACATGCATGTGCAAGTATCTTTTTCGAATAATGACTTCCTTTCCTCTGAGTAAAACCCCCTAGTGTGATTGCTCGATCAAATGGTAGTTCTACTGTTAGTTCTTTAAGGAATCTCCACACTGTTTTCCATAGTAGCTGTACTAGTTTATGTTGACACCAGCAGTGTAGAAGTGTTCCTCGTTCACCACATCCACTCCAACATCAACTGTTTTTTGATCTTTTGATTATGGCCATTCTTGCAGGAGTAAGATGGTATCGCATTATGGCTTTGATTTGCATTTCCCTGATCATTAGTGATGTTGAGCATTTTTTCATATGTTTGTTGGCCATTTGTATATCTTCTTTTGAGAACTGTCTGTTCATGTTCTTAGTCCACTTTTGGATGGGATTGTTTTTTTCTTACTGATTTGTTTGAGTTTATTATAGATTCTGCATAGTAGTCTTTTGTCAGATGTATAGATTGTGAAGATTTTCTCCCACACTGTGGGTTGTCTGTTTACTCTGCTGACTGTTCCTTTTGCTGTGCAAAAGCTGATTAATTAGGCCCCAGTTATTTATCTTTGTTTTTATTGCGTTTGCTTTTGGGTTCTTGGTCATGAAATCCTTGCCTAAGCCAATGTCTAGAAGGGTTTTTCCAGTGTTCTAGAATTTTTATAGTTTCAGGTCTTAGGTTTTAAGTCCTTAATCCATATTGAGTTGATTTTTGTATAAGGTGAGAGATGAGGATCCAGTTTCATTCTCCTACATGTGGCTAACCAATTATCCCAGCACCATTTGTTGAAAAAGATGTCCTTTCCCCACTTTATGTTTCTGTTTTCTTTATTGAAGATCAGTTGGCTGTAAGTGTTTGGGTTTATTTCTGGGTTCTCTATTCTGTTCCATTGGTCTATGTGCCTGTTTTCATACCAGTACCATGCTGTTTTGGTGACTATGGCCTTATAGTATAGTTTGAAATCAGGTAGTGTGATGCCTCCAAAGTTGTACTTTTTGCTTAGTCTTGCTTTGGCTATGTGGGCTCTTTTTTGGTTCCATATGAATTTTAGAATTGTTTTTTCTAATTCTGTGAAGAATGATGATGGTATTCCGATGGGGATTGCATTGAATTTGTAGATTGCTTTTGGTGGTATGGTCATTTTCACAATATTGGTTCTACCCATCCACGAGCATGGGATGTGTTTCCATTTGTTTGCATCGTTTATTATTTTTTTCAGCCGTGTTTTGTAGTTTTCCATGTAGAGGTCTTTCGACTCCTTTGTTAGGTATTTTACTAAGTATTTTAACTTTTTTGCAGCTATTGTAAAGGGGTTGAGTTCTTGATTTGGTTCTCTGCTTGGTCGCTGTTGGTTTATAGAAGAGCTTCTGATTTGTGTACATTAATCTCGTATCCGGAAACTTTGCTGAATTCTTTTATCAGTTCTAGGAGCTTTCTAGAGGAGTCCGTAGGGTTTTCAAGGTAAATGATTATACCATCAGCAAGCAGTGACAGTTTTAGTTCCTCTTTACCGATTTAGATGCCCTTTATTTCTTTCTCTTGTCTGATTGTTCTGGCTAGGACTTCCAGTACTGTGTTGAAAAGGAGTGGTGAGAGTGGTTATCCTTGTCTTGTTCCAGTTCTCAGAGGGAATGCTTTCAACTTTTCCCCATTCAGTATTATATTGACTGTGGGTTTGTTATAGATGGCTTTTATGACATTAAGGTATGTCCCTCATATGCCAGTTTTGCTGAGAGTTTTAATCATAAAGGGATGCTAAATTTTGTCCAGTGCTTTGTATCTATTGAGATGATCATGTGATTTTTGTTTTTAATTCTGTTTATATGGTGTATCACATTTACTGATATGTACGTTAACCTATCCCTGCATCCCTGGTATGAAACCCACTTGATCATGGTGGATTATCTTTTTGATATGTTGTTGGATTTGGTTAGCTAGTATTTTGTTACGGATTTTAGCATCTGTGTTCATCAAGGATATCAGTCTGCAGTTTTCTTTTTTTGGTTATGTCCTTTCCTGGTTTGGGTATTAGGGTGATGCTGGCTTCATACAATAAATTAGGGAGAGTTCCTTCTTTCTGTGTCTTGTGGAATAGTGTCAAAAGGATTGGTACCAATTTTTCATTGAATGTCTGATAGAATTCTGCTGTGAATCCATCTGGTCCTCGACTTTTTTTTGTTGGTAATTTTTAAATTACCATTTCAGTCTTGCTGCTTGTTATTGGTTTGTCCAGGGTATCTAATTCTTTCTGATTTAAGCTAGGAGGGTTGTATTTTTCCAGGAATTTATTAGTCTCTTCTAGGTTTTCTAATTTATGTGTGTAAAGGTGTTGCCTTGAATGATCCTTTGTATTTCAGTGGTGTCAGGTGTAATATCTCCAGTTTCATTTCTTAGTGAGATTATTTGAATTTTCTGTCTTCTTTTCTTGGTTAATCTTGCTAATGGGCTATCAATTTTATTTATCTTTTCAAAGAACTAGCTTTTTGTTTTATTTATCTTTTGTAAATTTTTTGTTTCAATTTCATTTAGTTCTGCTCTGATCTTGGTTATTTCCTTTCTTCCGCTGGGTTTAAATTTGGTTTGTTCTTGTTTCTCTGGTTCCTTGAGGTGTGACCTTAGATTGTCTGTTTGTGCTTTTTCAGCCTTTTTGATGTAGGCATTTAGGGCTATGAACTTTCCTCTTAGCACCGCCTTTGCTGTATCCCAGAGGTTTTGATAGGTTGTGTCATTATTATCATTCAGCTCAAAGAATTTTCTAATCTCCATCTTGATTTCGTTTTTGACTGAATGCTCATTCAGGAGCAGGTTATTTAAATTCCAGGTATTTGCATGGTTTTGAAGGTTCCTTTTGGAGTTGATTTCCAGTTTTATTCCACTGTGGTTTGAGAGAGTGCTGGATAAAATTTCAGTTTTCTTAAGTTTATTGAGGCTTGTTTTATGGTCTATGATATGGTCTATCTTGGAGAAAGTTCCATGCACTGTTGAATAGAATGTGTATTCTGCGGTGGTTGGATGAAATGTTCTGTATATATCCGTTAACTCTGTTTGTTCCAAGATATAGTTTAAATGCATTGTTTCTTTGTTGACTTTCTGTCTTGAGGACCTGTCTAATGCTGTCAGTGGAGTATTGAAGTCCCCCACTATTATTGTGTTGCTGTTTATCTCATTTCTTAAGTCTATTAGTAATTGTTTTATAAATTTGGGAGCTCCAGTGTTAGATGCATATATGTTTAGGATTGTGATATTTTCCTGCTGGAGAAGGCCTTTTACCATTATATACTGTGCCTCTTTGTCTTTTTTAACCACTGTTGCTTTACAGTTTGTTTTGTCTCATATAAGAATAGCTTACCCAGCCAGGCATGGTGGCTCACGCTTGTAATCCCAGCACTTTGGGAAGCGGAGGCAAGAGGATCTCCTGAGGTCAGGAAATTGAGACCAGCCTTGCCAACATGGTGAAACCCCATCTCTACTAAAAATACAAAAATTAGCCAGGCATGGTGGCAGGCACCTATAATCCCAGCTATTTGGGAGGCTGAGGCAGGAAAATCACTTGAACCTGAGAGGCAGAGGTTGCAGTGAGCCAAGATTGCACCACTGTACTCCAGCCTGAGTGTCAGACCAGATTCTATCTCAAACAAAACAAAACAAAACAAAAACAACTAAAAAGAATAGCTACCCCTGCTTGCTTTTGGTGTCCATTTGCATGACATGCCTTTTTCTACTCCTTTACCTTAAGTTTATGTGAGTCCTTATGTGTTAGGTGAGTCTCCTGAAGGCAGCAGATGGTTGGTTGTTGAGTTCTTATCCATTCTTCAGTTCTGTATCTTTTAAATGGAGCATTCAGGTCGTTTACATTCAGTGTTAGTACTGAAATGTGAGGTACCATTGCTTTCATCATGCTCTTTGTTGCCTGTGTGCTTTGGTTTTTTGTTTTTGCTTTTTAACTTGTGTTTTTGTTTTATAGGTCCTGTGTGATTTATGCTTTAAAGAGGTTCTGTTTTGATGTGTTTCCTGGATTTGTTTCAAGATTTAGAGCTCCTTTTAGCAGCTCTTGTAGTGGTAGTTTGGTAATGGTGAATTCTTTCAGCATTTGTTTGTCTGAAAAATGACTTTCTTTTGTATATGATGTTTAGTTTTGCTGGATACAAAATTCTTGGCTGATAATTGGTTTGAGGAGGCTGAAGATAGGGCCCCAATCTCTTCTAGTTTGTAGGGTTTCTGCTGAGAAATCCACTGTTAATCTGATAGGTTTTCCTTTATAGGTTACCTGTTGCTTCTGTCTCACAGCTCTTAAGATTCTTTCCTTCATCTTAACTTTGAATAACCGGATGACAATGTGCCTAGGTGAAGATCTTTTTGTGATGAATTTCCAGGTGTTCTTTGTGCTGCTTGTATTTGGATGTCTGGGTCTCTTGCAAGGCCGGGGAAGTTTTCCTCGATTATTCCCCCAAATATGTTTTCCAGGCTTTTAGAATTCTCTTCTTCCTCAGATACAGCGATTATTCTTAGGTTTGGTCGTTTAACATAATCCCAGACTTCTTGGAGGCTTAGTACATATTTTCTTTTTTTTTTTTTTTTTTTTGAGACGGAGTCTCGCGCTGTGTCACCCAGGCTGGAGTGCAGTGGCGCGATCTCGGCTCACTGCAAGCTCCGCCTCCCAGGTTCAGGCCATTCTCCTGCCTCAGCCTCCGAGTAGCTGGGACTACAGGCGCCCGCCACCACGCCCGGCTAGTTTTTTGTATTTTTAGTAGAGACGGGGTTTCACCATGTTAGCCAGGATGGTCTCGATCTCCTGACCTCGTGATCCGCCCGCCTCGGCCTCCCAAAGTGCTGGGATTACAGGCTTGAGCCACCGCGCCCGGCCTCATATTTTCTTACTCTTTTTTTTTTTTTTTTTTTCTTTGTCTTTGTTGGATTAGGTTAATTCAAAGACCTTGTCTTCCAACTCTGAATTTCTTTCTTCTACTTGTTCAATTCTATTGCTGAGACTTTCCAGAGCATTTCCCATTTCTAAAAGTGTGTCCAAAGTTTCCTGAATTTTTTATTGTTTTCTCTTTAAGCTATCTATTTCCATGAATATTTCTTCCTTCACTACTTGTATCATTTTTTGGATTTCCTTGCATTGGGCTTTGCCTTTCTCTGCTTCCTCCCTGATTAGTTTAATAACTAACCTGCTGAGTTATTTTTCAGGTAATCGAGGATTTCTTCTTGGTTTGGGTCCATTACTAGTGAACTAGTGTGATTTTTGGGGGGATGTTGAAGAGCCTTGTTTTATCATATTACCAGGGTTGGTTTTCTGATTCCTTCTCATTGGGGTAGACACTGTCAGAGGGAAGGAAGGTCTAGGGCTGAAGGCTGTTGTTCAGATTATTTTGTCCCACAGGGTGTTCCCTTGATGTAGTACTCTCCCTCTTTTCCTATGGATGTGACTCCCTGTGAGCCGAACTGCAGTGATTGTTGTCCCTCTTCTGGGTCTAGCCACCCAGCGAGTCTACCCGGCTCCAGGCTGGTACTGGGGATTGTCTGCACAGAGTCCTGTGATGTGAACCGTCTATGGGTCTCTCAGCTGTGAATACCAATGCCTGTTCTGGTGGAGGTGGCAGAGGGTGCAGTGAACTCCCTGAGGGCCCTTAGCTTTGGTGGTTTAATGCTCTATTTTTGTTCTGATTGCCCTCCTGTCAGGAGTGGTGCCTTCCAGAAAGCATCAGCTGTACTAATGTGGAGAGGGACCAGCGGTGGGCGGGGCCCTTGAACTCCCAAGATTATATGCCCTTTGTCTTCTGCTATGAGGATGGATAGGGAAGGACCATCAGGTTGGGACGGAGCTAGACCTGTCTGAGCTCAGGTTCTCTTTGGGCAGGTCTTGCTGTGGCTGCTGTGGGGAATGGGGGTGAGATTCCCAGGTCACTGGAGTTGCGTACCTAGGGAGATTATGGCTGCCTCTGTTGAGTCATGCAGGTTGTCAGGAAAGTGGGGGGAAACCAGCAGGCACAAGCCTCACCCAGCTCCCACGCAAACGGAAGGGCCAGTTTCTCTCCCACTGTGCCCCCCAGTAGCCCTGAGTCTGTTTCCAGGTGGAGGGCAAGATGGGCTTGAAAACTTACCTGAGGCTATCCGCCTCCCAGCTGTGAAAGAAAAGTGCTTAAGTTCTTCCCCTGCCTGTGAAGTCTGTAACCCGGGTTTTCATCCCCCACAACCCCCGGGGCTTCTCACCCCATTTAAATAGTTACAAAGTTCAACCAAAGAATTCCTTCTCAGCCGCGCGCGGTGGCTCACGCCTGTAATCCCAGCAGTTTGGGAGGCTGAGGCGGGCGGATCACAAGGTCAGGAGATCGAGACCACGGTGAAACCCCGTCTCTACTAAAAATACAAAAAATTAGCTGGGCGCGGTGGTGGGCGCCTGTAGTCCCAGCTACTCAGGAGCCTGAGGCAGGAGAATGGCGTGAACCCGGGAGGCGGAGCTTGCAGTGAGCCGAGATCGCGGCACTGCACTCCAGCCTGGGCGACAGAGCGAGACTCCCTCTCAAAAAAAAAAAAAAGAAAAGAAAAAGAATTCCTTCTCCCTGTGGAGTTTTACCCTCCACTCCTCTGGCCACCCTCCCGAGGGATCCCTGTGGTGCCAGGCAGGAATGGGCTGCTTTGGGACCCAGCGAGCTTCCAGGGCCTTTCTGCTGCTTTCTCTACCCCTGTATTTCGCTTGGCTCTCTAACTTGACTCAGCTTTAGGTAAACCGAAACTTCTCTCACAAACAGACCTTCAGCTTCTCCACCGTGTGTTCAGGAGAGGAGGGTCTCCCTTTCCCACTTACGCAGTTGGGGCACTCACAGTATTTGGGGTGTGTCTCGAATCCCGCAGGAGCAGTCCACTTCCTTCCGAGGGTCTC
Source organism: Papio anubis (assembly GCF_008728515.1). Taxonomy (NCBI): domain Eukaryota; kingdom Metazoa; phylum Chordata; class Mammalia; order Primates; family Cercopithecidae; genus Papio; species Papio anubis. The sequence continues at coordinate 69,337,418 of NC_044987.1, read as the reverse complement.
TGGGTCCTCTCCGGATTGCTGGTTTGTTCTTGCAGTTGGTCTGGAGCTAAAACTCACAATGCAAGCCTCCACATGCTGCTCTATCTGGAGCTGCAATCTAGTCCTACCTCTCATCTGCCATGATCCCCTCTCTTTAGACAGTCATTAATTTTTAAAATATACTATTAAAGTATTTTGTTGACAGAACTAGAAAGCTTCCTCTTTCTGTGATAGATTTTTTGCTCTAGATTGTAAATTATGAGATATTACAGTTGATACTGTATATCAAAATAGACCACATTTTTCAAAGTAATTTTCCTGTCAATCAGTGTGTTATGAAAACATGTTAGTCACAGTTTTTTCAGTTTGTCATTTGCCCTCATTATGGTTTTTATTTGGGTCTCTTGTAAGACATAAAGGTGAGACTCACTGGAGACCAGAACCACCTCAAACAGAACTGACCAGTGTGCTCTGCTTTGGCTTGGTACGGTGGTTGTCAGCTGGATTAGGAGTTGCATTGTTTTGAACAGAGAGGGAGCGAAAAGCTGAAAGAAAAATAGCAAATTGGGAAGTGACCACAGAAACACAAGGATGAAAATATTCCATGGATAGAGGAAATGCAATAAGTTAAAAGGATTCGGATGTGGTAAAATGTGAAATAACTATTTGAACACCAGGAAAGAAAAGAGCCTAAAATGACAGAGATTATATTCATATGGAAAAATGGATTTGGGCTCATGAGTGTTCCTTATTTCTCCTGCTGTGGAGCTTTCAGTCCTAAGAAAAGTAAAGTAAGTGGGAACTGTAGTCCTCCAGGGAAAAGTTGAGGGAAGATTTAATTTTTTTTCATTATGGTTAGATTCTGACTTTAATTTAGTAAGCAAAAAAATATTCTGGAAGACAGAAATGTAACATTCTATACTGTTTCTAATCTAAACATTGTCAAAGTAGAAATTTTCTTTTAATTTGTGGTTCTAACATATACTTTATCTGTATAGCAAATAACTGCTGCAAAGACAACTCAACCAATCTAAAATTAGAGCCATATCATTGATTTAAATAGAGTATTGGCATCCAAAGATTAAAATACAGTAATGGTTATACATTTTCTCATTAGTCTTTTCATAAGGGAAATGTAGAATTGAACATTAAAATCTTACTAATAAGATGGTGGTTATTGACTGTATACCTCTTGAAAAAAATAAGAGATTATAAATCAAGTAAACTTTTATTTTTGCCTATTTCAAACATTTTTAAAATAATTTCAAGTTTTATTTTAGATTTAGGGGCCACATGTACAGATTTGTTAGCTGGGCTTAGTGTGTGATGCTGAGATTTAGGGTACGATTGATGGCATCACCCAGGTACTGAGCAGAGTACCCAGTAGTCACTTTTCACCCCCTTTCCCCACTCCTTTCCTCCCCTGTCTAGTAGTCCTGAGTGTCTATTGTTACCAGCTTTAATGAGTACCACTTTCTTAGCTTCTGGGGAAGATGTAATTTTAAGGAAATAGTGAAGAAGAATTCAGGGTCAGTATCTTGACCGGCAACAGGTGTTGTTTAATTTAGTGATTTGACTAGATGGACCTTTTTGGACACTGGATTATCAGTCAGTGCTTTGTCACATTCATTTGAAATTTGAGAACCAATTGGATACAAGCAGGGATACTTTTAAAAATGCCTTTTTAAATGTTATTCCATTATTTCTGAGTTTTAAGTTCTACATTTAGAATGTGATCTTTCTTTGAGGGAATATATACTTTTTTGAAAGAGAACAACATAAAGTTCAGAGGTTTCATATTAAAACAAAAAATCCATCTTTTATTAATTATGCTTATCTAAATTTTGGTAAATAGAAAATTCTTAAGTTCTGTTTTATCAATTGCTAGTGGTTCGTTATAAATTCTGGAAATAGATATAGTCTGCCTGTAATATTAAGGGAACAGTAATATTACTAACACATGCAGAAATCATTAGCCATAACGTTTCTTGTGCCTGTTAAAAGATGAATTTAGGCTGAGTGTGGTGGTTCATGCCTGTGATCCCAGCACTTTGGGAGGCCAAGGTGGGCGAATTGCTTGAGGTCAGGAGTTCAAGACCAGCCTGGCCAACATGGTGAAATCCTGTCTTTACTAAAAATACAAAAATTAGCCAGGCATGCTGGCACATGCCTATAATCCCAACCATTTGGGAGGCTGAGGCAGGAGAATTGCTTGAACCAGGAGGCAGAGGTTGCAGTGAGCCGAGATCACACCACCGCATCCAGCCTAGGTGACAGAGCAAGACTCTGTCTTGAAAAAAGAAAAAAAAATTACATGTGGTGATGGACACCTGTAGTCCTGCCTGTTCAGGAGACTGAGGTGGGAGGATTGCTTGAGCCCAGGAGTTCAGCCAAGGAGTTTGAGTTCTGCAGAAAGCTATGATTGAGCCACCGTACTCCAGCCTGGGCAACAGAGCAAGACCCTGTCTCAAAAAAAAAAAAAAAAAAAAAGATGAATTTAATTTCAATTTTAAATTACTTAACACAGAAGTACTTTAATTGACTGTTACTTGTAGATTATTGGCTTCTTTACTAAGAAGCAATACTTTCAGATTTCTAAATACATCACACGTTAAATCATAATATCGGTTTAGCAAAAGTATAAAGAAATTATTTTTCTGGCAACTTGCATACCAAGATCTGTTACTTAAATTTATTGACTGATCACTTTTTTTTTTTGAGACAGTGTCTTGCTCTGTCGCCCAGGCTGGAGTGCAGTGGTGCAGTCTCGGCTCACTGTACTCCACCTCCCAGGTTCACGCCATTCTCCTGCCTCAGCCTCCCTAGTAGCTGGGACTACAGGCGCCCGCCACCACGCCCGGCTAATTTTTGTATTTTTAGTAGAGACGGGTTTTCACCGTGTTAGCCAGGGTGGTCTCAATCTCCTGACCTTGTGATCCACCCACCTCAGCCTCCCAAAGTGCTGGGATTACAGGAGTGATCCACCACGCCCAGCCGGACTGATCACATTTTTAGTTGTTTGTAACTATGCCCAATATAATAAATGTGTTTCCTGATTAGTATACTGAAACTTAAAAAAGAAATCTGGTAGAATTCTGTTAGAAGGAAAACTTGTGTTGTGTGCTGGTCTTTGCCACTTATGGTGGCTGTGTAGAAGTAATTACAGCATGATCATCTGAGAAATTTTTGTTGACCTATTATAATAATAATATTGAGTTCATATATAAATATACTGCTTTTCTTTCCATGCCCAGCTGATAATGCAGGACTTGGCCCACTTTGGCTTTCAGAATCTTCAGTGTCTGCATGAGAGCACATTTAGCTACATTGTGTCAGGCATGGGATTAAGCACTTTACATACAATGATCTCTAATCCTCATGACAATGTAAGGCAAGTATCATTATCCCCATTTTAGTGGGGCTAATTGACTCAGAATCATATGACTCTTAAGTGATGAAATCCAGATTTTAAATTAGGAATTTTCATCTATTCATTTCCTAAGCCTGTATTCTTTCACTATAAGGCTGGATCATCTCCAATTGGAAAAAACAATGATGTTTGCAATAGTTGACTTTAGATGTTGTTCTTTTTGTTTGTTTGAGACAAGGTCTCACTCTGTTGCCCAGGCTGGAGTGCAGTGGCACAATCTCGGCTCACTGCAGCCTCGACCTCCTGGGCTCCAGCGATCCTCCAACCTCAGCCTCCTGAGTAGCTGGGACTACAGGCATATGCCACCATACCCAGCTAACTTTTTTTTTATTTTTTGGTAGAGACGGAGTTTTACCTTGTTGCCAAGGCTGATCTGGAACTCCTGGGCTCAAGGGATCCACTTGCCTCAGCCCAGGAGGTCGAGGCTTGAGCCCAGAAGGTTGAGGCTGCGTTGAGCCGAAGTCCTGCCACCACACTCCAGCCTGGGTGATAAAGTGAGACTCTGTCTCGAAAACAAAAACAAAAACACAGACTGTCTCTATCCTTTAAAACTGATGCTTCAAAAGTGAGCATCATGAAGTATTATTAAGAGATTGTATTACTAGGTAAGAGCCCTTCAAATATCTTCTACATTTCATGGACCTTATTGGAAATTTTTTTCACAATCTAATTATATTTCATTTAATTTAATAAATTCTATTCCTTAAGTACTTATTAGTGCCAGGCATTTTCTAGATACATAATTCTCCTAATATCCTTCAGAAAAGGATACACAGACATGACAAGTAAGAATTTGTGACTATCCCAGTGGATTGTCATTAGATTGTCTGAGATTCATTCTAGTGCTAAGATTCTGAAGTCCGTGATAAAATCATCATTCATGAAGTAAACACTTCATAAAGTTAAAAAGCAGAACATGACAGTAAAGTTACTTTCATAGGTTATGCAGGAAATTGGGGGAAGGGAGGCAGGATGGTGTCAATGCAAGGAAAATAATCCACATGGTTCTATTTTTAACTAGTCAGTCTTTTTTTTTTTTTTTAATCACATTTCTAAAATTCCCTTTTGGTAAGCAAGAACCAACCATATAATTTGACTCTTTCCTTATTATTGGGTTGGAATTGAGACCTGGTGATTCCATTCAGATGTTTGTAAATACTTTATTGCACTGAAGTCTGGTATGTGTATCTAGGCCCTCTTTTCATTTCCCTTTGAAGCACCTCAAAAATGTACCTTCATTTTGCAGTCTCTTCTCACCACTCCTTTGTATTGCTTTTTAGTGAGATTTCAGGAATGTGAGTAGGATGAATTGTAACTGAGCTTAGCTGCTCTTTTAGCTTTCTGGAGCTTCCCAAATAATTAAGAAAGGCATTTGGTGACTTTGGGGGAATGGTTTAGGTGGAAGGAAGGAGAAGGGAAGGACTAAATCCACTAGAGACAAACCTTGTAAGCATTGGCAGGGTTTATACCACAGAGATTATTGGCAACACATCTATGCAGCTTCTTTCCATTTCCAATTGATAATGTAGGGATTGACCTACTTTTTTGGCTTTCAGAATCTTCAGTGTCTGCATGAGAACACATTTAACTACTTCCCTGCCCTATCCCTATGATTCTTTTTTTTTTTTCTTAAAGAGATAGGGTCATGCCCTGTCACCCAGAAGGGAGTGCAGTGGCTTGATCATAGCTCATTACAACCTTGACCTCCTAGGTTCAAGCAATCCTCCTGCTTCAGCCTTCCTAGTAGCTGGGACTATAGGCACACACCACCATGCCTAGCTAACTTTTTGTAATTTTTTTGTAGAGACAGGGATTAAGGGGTGAGCCAGTGCCCCTGACCGCTATGACTCTTGATATGCACATATAAAGGGCCACTAACAAATGTTTTCACAAAGTGAGAACATTAAGATAGGCCAAGATAAAAAGACAGGCCAAGACAAGAACTTCATAAAACTTCTACTTCAGGGCATTAAGAAATCAGTTGGACATGTTTTATTGTTTTACGTAGTACAGTTTTTCTAATTTGTTTTGCATCTGTGATAGTATAAAAATATTTTTTAGATATGTAATTTGACAATTTTTGTTTTGTTGTTTCTTGCTTTTTATTTTAGAGATGGTGTCTCACTTTGTTGCCCAGGCTGAAGTACAGTGGCTATTCACGGGCACAAACATAGTGCACTACAGCCTCAAACTTCTGGCCTCAAGCGATCCTGCCACCTCATGCTGCCAAGTAGCTGGGACTACAGACACTTACCACCATACCTGGCTTTATCTGACAATTTTAGTAAAAGTTAAAGGAAATATTAAAGAACCTAGAATTCTTTGTAAAATAATATGAGATTTCTAGGCTGGGTGCGGTGGCTCACGCCTGTAATCTCAACACTTTGGGAGGCCAAGGCGGGCATATCGTGAGGTCAGGAGTTCGAGACCAGCCTTGCCAACATGGTGAAACACCGTCTCTTACTAAAGATACAAAAACTTAGCCGGGCATGGTGGCATGTGCCTGTAATCCCAGCTGCTTGGGAGGCTGAGGCAGGAGAATCGCTTGAACCTGGGAGGCAGAGGTTGCAATGAGCCAAGATCATGCCATTGTGCTCCAGCCTGCGCAACAGGGTGAGACTTTGTCTCAAAAAAAAGAGTAATAATAATAATACAAAATTTCTAATTGTGCCTTATGGATATTTCGTTGCCCAGCATTGAACCAAATAGGTGTTAGAAGTCCTAATGGGAGAAGAAAACTCATACAAGAAATAACTAGTGTAAATCAAATAAAATCTACACCCTTTACATTTCTGCAAAATGTTAATTTCACTACCAGGCAAATGCAATCTACACTGATAATATTTATACTGTTTGCCAACTGTGAATAAAGGAATTTTTAAATTATAGGATGGAAGTAAAATATTGTGATTACCTTTAGAGAGTCAAGACATGACATAAATGACTTATATAGATTATGATGATGAAATGAAGCCCTACCCCAAAGCATGGGCTTCAAATTGAACCCCCTGTCCCGTCCTATCTGATTTCTTTGTTCACTTATAAGTCAGGTTTATCATGATCTAATTTTTATATACAGTAAAATGTATACTTTTTAATCTACAGTTATGAGTTTTGACAAATGCATGAAGTCATACAACCACTAGCACCACAATAAGACATAGAGTATTTCTATCATCCCCCAAAGTTCCCTAATTCTCCTTTATAGTCACATCTTCCCATCACCTCAAACACTTGGCAACCACTGATCTATTTTTTTGTCTCTGTAGTTTTGCCTTTTCCATAATGTCATTATGTAGTTTTTTGAGTTTAGCTTCATTCACTTAGCACAATGTATTTCAGATTCAATCATGTTGCTTCATACAATTATTTATTCCTTTTTCTGAGTGGTAATCCACTTTATGGATGGACTAAAGTTTTATTTACCTGTTGACCAACTGAAAGACAATTTTAGCAGTAATGAATAGAACCACCCCAAACATTTGCATAAGTTTTTGTGTGAATATAAGTTTTCATTTCTACCTACCTAGGAGTGGGATGCTGGAATATATGGTAATATAATATTTAACTGTATAGGAAACTGCCCAACTGTTTCCTCAAGTGTCTATATTATTTTGCATTCTCACCAGCAGTATATTAGCATTTCATTTGCGCCACATCTTTACTCACACTTGGTATTGTCAGTTGGTTTCTTTTTTTTTTAGTCAGAGTTTCACTGTTGTTGCCCAGGCTGGAGTGCAATGGCGTGATCTTGACTCACCACAACCTCTGGTTCCCAGGTTCAAGCGATTCTCCTGCCTCAGCCTCCCAAGTAGCTGGGATTACAGGGATGCACCACCACACCTGGCTAATTTTATATTTTTAGTAGCGGCGGGGATTTCTCCATGGTGGTCAGGCTGGTCTCGAACTCCCATGATCCACCCGCCGCGGCCTCCCAAAGTGCTGGGATTACAGGCATGAGCCACTGCGCCCGGCTGGTTTCCTTCTTTTCTTTTCTTTTCTTTTTTTTTTTTTTTTGGTGGTTGGGGAGGAGGGTCTTGTTTTAGCCTTTCCAACAGTTATGTGGCGGTATCTCATTGTGATTCTACTTTGTATTTTAGCAGGTAAGTGAGAGTGTAGAACTCTTAGCTGGTCACTGTATGTTGCCTTCGTACTTGTGACAAGAGTATTTGTCTTAAAATAAGAAATCTCCATCTGGAGTCATGAATTAGAGCATTGGTTCTCAACAGGAGCAACCCTCCCATCCTACTTCATGAAATTCGTCTGGAGACATTTTTGGTGGTCACAGTTGGAGGGACTGTGCTACTGTCATCTAGTGGATAAAGGCCAAAGATACTTCTAAACATCTTACATTATACAAGACACCCACTCTTTATCCCAAATAATTATCAAGCCCAAATGTCAATTAGTGCATAGGTTGAGAAACCCTGAATTAGGGCAACCAGCACATCAGATATTAAAGTCATCCACCAAATGTATTTGTATTAAGGATAAGACATTCAGGCCAGGTGTGGTGGCTCACGCCTGTAATCCCAGCACTTTGGGAGGCTGAGGCGGGCGGATCACGAGGTCAGGCAATCGAGACCATCCTGTGAATGGTGAAACCCCGTCTCTACTAAAAATACAAAAAATTAGTGGGCACCTGTAGTCCCAGCTACTTGAGAGGCTGAGGCGGGAGAATGCCGTGAACCTGGGAGGCGGAGCTTGCAGTGAGCGGAGACCGCCTCACTGCACTCCAGCCTGGGCGACAGACCGAGACTCCGCCTCAAAAAAAAAAAAAAAGGATAAGACATTCAGTTGAATGTCTCAGTCATCTCACAAGGATGTGATCCTTGAAAGTCCTATGAAGTTGGAAAATTGAGGATGAGTCATTCCATCAGTGTCATGTACACTACCAGGCAACTCTAAAGAGTCCAGTTACATTTTGACAATGTTTAACAATTTACTCCAGTGATAGTATTGCCATCAACTGTATTAGAAAAAAATTTGTGTAACTTGCTATCCCACATAGCTCTAAGTATAATTGGTGCACATTAAATAATTTCAAATACTTGAATTAATCTGGGAAGCTTGGTAAGCTCTAACAATATCATATTGATTTGTCATTCAGTGCTGAGACCAATGAGTAGGAAAAATTTTCTTTTTCCCATGGTGGCTGTTGCCTACTTTGAATTTCCATTGGGATTTGGGGCTTTTGTTGTGCCTTGCTTTGCTTTTATTTGAAATTAGTTTCAAGCCTTGTATTCTGTAACCCCTAGGCACATTCTCACTTAGTCTACCAAAGCTGGGAGGTTTGGGGGAGTGTTGCAGACTAGATGATGTGTGTATATGTCATTTTTTCATGTCTGAAAAAAATCGTTGTACCTCAAATTACTAAAGTATACTCTTAAAGCAGGATTATAAAGATGATTCCTTGAAAATCATCATCCAAATTCAAAATTTAAAAGACAGTGCATTCTGCCAAACTTTTTTCAGTAGTTTATTTTGGTTACTTTGGAAATAAATGTTGCCAGATTCACTGTAAGTGTTTGGTTGTCTGGCCCTTGTTTATTACTTTATATTTGCATTTCTCTGGGATCAGAGATGAAAATTTGGCTGCTGCTTTGTACTGTCAGAAAATAATGGATTTCCTTATTTCAACAAGGAGATTCAACACAAAATTGGGCTGTAGCTTTTAATGAGCTTGGTGACCTTCAAGGGACCAGTCCAAACACATTTTGTGTTACAAGTAAGAGCAGATGTTTTTAAGTATATGCAGAATACAGTGAGCCCTACCCTAAACCTCCTCTCATTGCTGTTGTCTTCTCAAGAGTCATTTTGTGACCAAATTAGGTTCGAGGTGGCAAATGTGGTCCTTTACATTTATCATGCTGCCCGTTAGAGGGCAGTAGTATACAGACTCAGGAGCCAGAAAACCAAATACTATTAGATTCTGGGGCATGAGTCTTTTTCGAATCTTCTAAACACAGCTAAGTATGTCATAATTTAACAAAGTTAACCCCTAATCTGCATTTTGGTGTAAAATATCTATACAACTACAGATATTCAACTTTAAACTTTGTTTTAACATGATCTTTTAAATGCTTATAATTCTAAATTGTGTATGGATTTGGTTTACAATATTTCTAATTGCTTCTGGGAAGACTGTTAATAACTTATAACAACATCTTTTTTACATAAATGTTTTGTATTTAAAACTTATTGGAGAGCTGGGCGTGGTGGCTCATTTCTGTAATCCCAGCACTTTGGGAGGCCGAGGCGGGCAGATCACAAGGTCAGGAGTTCGAGACCAGCCTGACCGACATAGTGAAACCCCATCTCTACTAAAAATACAAAAGAGTTAGCCGGGCGTGGTGGTGCACACCTGTAATCCCAGCTACTTGGGAGGCTGAGGCAGAAGAATCACTTGAACCCAGGAGGCAGAGGTTGCAGTGAGCAGAGATCACACCACTGCACCCCAGCCTGAACAACAAAGTGAAACTCTGTCTCAAAAACAAACAAAAAACATATCAGATACTACTACTATAATTACTCAAATATAAGTAGTTGGTAATATGATGGAAATCTTGGAAGAAAGAGATGGCTTTAGTTACAGAAGCATGGTACCATGCCATAGAATATGCAGAGAATAAGAGAATCAATACTTTTAAAATGAATGTAGCCAAAATTTTTGGAAAACAGACTTTAGATTCATTCTGGGATGGGGTGTGTGTGTGTGTGTGTGTGTGTGTGTGTGTGTTCTAACAGCTTTACTGTAACAGCTCATTCAATACTCATAAGAACCTTATGAAGTAGGTACTATATTATTATCTTCCTTACAGATATGAAAACTAAAACACAGGGGTAAGTGAATTGACACTGCACCAGGTCACAGTACTAGTAAGTGGCCAAGCTAGGGTTTGAAACCAGGCGTTCTGAAATCAGAGATTATGAACTAAAAATACTTTGTTAAACTACCTCTCTCATTGAATTATCTAACCTTTCCCCCTGAATTGTCATGCCACCTATCATATTTTCTCACATAGTCCTGTTTTGGGACTCTCTGTTCTATTCCATTCGTCCTTTTAACTCTTCACTAATAACAGTTGTTGTACTGTGTTAATTATTAAAGGTTTATATAAGTTTTGATACCTGGAAATCTTAACTCTCCCACTTAACTCTTCTTCAGAATTTCCTTGACTATTTTTGGTCTTTATATGTCCCTATAAAGTTTAGGATGAACTTACCAAATTACAGGACCAACTCTTTAAAGATTTTGACTAAAAGTGATATGTGCATCCTTCTTTTTCTTTTTTTTTTTTTTCCTTTTTTGAGATAAGGTCTCACTCTGTCACCCAGGCTATAGTGTGGTGGTGCAATCACAGCTCACCACAGCCTCCATCTCCCAGGCTTGAACTATCCTCCTCCCTCAGTCCCCTGAGTAGCTGGGATTACAGGCAGGCACCACCATGGCTGGCTAATTTTTTATTTTTTGTAGAAATAGGATCTCACTATGTTGCCCAGGCTGGTCTTGAACTCCTGGACTAAAGTGATTTGCCCACTTCGAACTCCCAAAGTGCTGAAATTACATAAGCATGAGACACTGTGCCTGGCCAGTGCATCCTGCTTTTTCTAAACCACCGCAAGTCATTTTTGGAACAAGACAAGACAGATAATGTAGTGATGGAGAAAAATATATATATATATATAAAATTAGAAAAAATACTGGTGTTACTAAGATTATTTCTACTTTTATTTTTCTATGTTTTATATTTTATTATAATATTTACTTCATAGGAAATATATTTAGAGTTTTAATTTTATTATGAAGAAAGTATAAATAGAAACCAAAGTAATGAATATACTTTAAATAATTCAGACCTCAAGATCCACATGAATTACCTGACCCGCCTGAAAAAAAGGTATCTACCCAATATATTTTAGAGAATTGGTATTTATTATTTTTGAGAAGACAGTATGTGGGTAAGAGTCATGCCTAAAGAACAGAGAACAAAAATACTACTTTTTGAAAAGGGCAGTTTTAGACACTACAGGCCAGTGACTGTTAAATGTTGACTTGGTGTTAAATCCAGACAGAATTCTAAAACAGTTTTTCAACACTTGATTCAGAAAGAGTGATTACTAAGAGTTGGACTAAGGATTTACTTACTTATTTTTCCCTGTCTTTGCTAGATATGGGGGAGAAATACAGAGCATGTATGAGGGCTACTTTGGCAAGAACAGATTTTAAATCTGATTTCACCTTCTGAGGAGCCTTATATAAGATAAGCTTAAGTATATAACTTAGGCAAAGTTGTTTGTCCTGCATCACATAATAAGGAGTAGAGCAAGAACTGGAACCCATGTGTTTTGACACTTAAAGCAGTGGGAGGAAGCAGTGTGTTTCTGGTATATTGCTGAGACATACTAACTATATCATCTGCCTCAGCCCAACGTTTTCTTTATCCAGGTCTGGGCCATATAACCAAAAACAATTGTGGGGAGCAGCCCTCAAAGGTGATGGCAGTTGGCCATTTTAACTATCAAGAGGATGTATGGGATAGTATTGAGTTTAATCTACGCATCACTAACATAGGTTCAGTGGGAATAAGGAATTTTCTGGCTGCAAAGGGTAAGTGTTAGAATTGGTCAAGAATAGTTGTAAAGCAGCCTTCCCTAGAGAACTTTATAAAAGAATGGATTCCATTCTACCTGGAGTGTTTGAGATCTAATCCTGCTTAACTAGATGACTAAAAAGTTCATGCCAACCCCAAGAGTCTATAAAAGTATTAGCTGACACATTTAATTCAATTCTTGCAATTCTTATGTGTGTTCAACATTGTGTCCCGCTCATTAAGATGCAGTAGGAAGAGATTTAGAGTACCTGCTATGTGCCAGGCAGTTTCTAGATGCAGTAGGTATACATCTACCCTCATAGAGCTTTATTTTCTGGAGAGAAGGATAGACAATAAACAAGTTAAATAAAATGTAAAGTATGTGAGACAGTGAAAAGTGATATAGAGAAAAATATAACAGGGATAGGGAGTGTGTTGGGGGAGAGAGTATAATTTTAGATAAGGTGATCAGGAAAGGTGGCTTTTGAGCTAAGAAATGCAAGAAAGGAAGGAGGATGCTGTACAGATTCATGGAGCACAGTCATTCCAGGCAGAGAGAACAGTTAAGTGCAAAGGCTTTGAGGCAGGAACAAGAAGTTCTGTGTGTCTAGAGCAGAAAAAATGAAAGAAATCATGGCAGGACACATCACATAGAAAGGCCAGATCTTGTCGGGCTTTGTAAGTTGTTTTAAGAACCTTGGGTTTGGCCGGGCGCGGTGGCTCAAGCCTGTAATCCCAGCACTTTGGGATGCCGAGACAGGTGGATCACAAGGTCAGGAGATCGAGACCATCCTGGCTAACCCGGTGAAATCCCGTCTCTACTAAAAAATACAAAAAACTAGCCAGGCGAGGTGGCGGGCGCCTGTAATCTCAGCTACTCGGGAGGCTGAGGCAGGAGAATGGCGTAAACCCGGGAAGCGGAGCTTGCAGTGACCTGAGATCTGGCCACTGCACTCTAGCCTGGGCGACAGAGCGAGACTCCGTCTCAAAAAAAAAAAAGAAAAAAAGAACCTTGGGTTTTATTGTGAGTGAGATGACGAGCCATTGGAATGAATAGAATGGTTATGTGATGAATTGACATACTCTTAACTTGATCACGTAGTCTGCAATGTTGAATGAAGGAGTACAGGTGGAAGCAGGGGAACTAGGAGACTGTTGTAGTGCTGTAACATGAGGTGTTGACTTGAACCAAAGTGTTGTGAAACTGGCCAAGTTGTAAACATTTTAAAGGTAAAGTCCGCAAGATCTGCAGAGGAACGGATAATTGGGTGTTAGAGAATGGCATTAAAGATAACTCTAAGCTTTTTGCCTAAGTGATTGGAAAAAATAAATGTGCCATATACTGATGTGAGGAAGACTGAACAAAGCAGGGATAGAGGTGGGTGAAGAGTAAGAGCTCCATTCTGGACAACATAGGTTTAGAATTTTTTTAAAAATCCAACTGAAAATATTGTATAGAGAGTTAAACATGTGGGTATGGGGTTTAGGAGAAAGCTTGTTTAAAGAAAAAAACTTGCGAATTGTTGGTGTTTTTATGGTAAAGATAGGAGACTGGAAGTGATCACCAAGGAAGGAGTGTTAACAGAAAAAAAGACCCAAGGACTGAGCCCTGAGGTATTCACATTGTTAAAGAGAGTAGGGAGATGAGAAATAGACAAAGATGTAGCAAGAAGACCTAGAAACCAAGTAAAGAAAGTGTTCGTGGAAGGGGAAGACAGATATCCACCTGTATCAGATGCTGCTGATAGAGCATGTAAGAAGAAGTAAGATTTTGGTACTTCATGTTTTATGGCGTATGTATGAATGTATGTATAACCACCCAGCTCGTGTCTCTGTAAGCTCCCACTCCCTTCCTGACGATCTGCCATTGTTATTTTAACTTGGAATAATTTTACCTATGTCTGATACTACAGGAGAATCCAAACCCTCATATGGCATTCCAGAAAGTTCCGCGGCCAACAGAAGGATCCCACTTGCGAGTTCATATTCTTCCTTTCCCAAAGATTAATGAAGCCCGGGTTCAGGAATTAATACAGGAAAACCTTGCTAAGAACCAGAATGCACCTCCTGCCACAAGAGTAGAAAAGAAATGTGTTGTGCCAGCTGGTCCACCTGTTGGTATGTATTTGTCTGTCTGTTTTAAGAGTAAACTTTTTATAAAGATATAAGACCCAAAAAGGAAAAGTGTACAATTTGATGAATTTTCACAAAGTGAACAAACTCCTGTAGCTAAAATCAGAGCATTATCAATACTTAGAAACCCTGTTTCATTCACTGCCTCCCAAAAAGGGTAATCATAACCCAACCACTGCCACTATAGAATCTTTTCTTTTTTTAATAACAGCTTTATTGAGATATAAGTTATATACCATAAATTCACCAATGTAAAATGTACAGTTCCTTGATTTTTAGTATATTTACACACTCATTCAACCATTATCACTATTTAATTTGAGCATATATATAGAGAGAGAGATAGAGATTCACTCTTGTTGCCCAGGCTGGAGTGCAATGATGTGATCTTGGCTCACCGCAACCTCTGCCTCCTGGGTTCAAGCAATTCTCCTGTCTCAGCCTCCTGAGTAGCTGGGATTACAGGCATACGCCCCCTCACCCAGCTAATTTTGTATTTTTAGTAGAGACAGGGTTTCTCCATGTTGGTCAGGCTGGTCTCGAACTCCTGATCTCAGGTGATCTGCCCACCTTGGCCTCCCAAAGTGCTGGGATTACAGGCGTGAGCCACTGCACCTGGTGAGAATATTTTTATAACCTAAATAGAAACCTCACATCTATTAGCAGTCACTCCCCATTTCCTTCCCAAACCATCTCCTCCTCAGCATTATACTGTAATCTACTTTCTATTTTCATAGCTTTACCTATTCCGGACATTTTATATAAATAGAATTATACAATATGTAATCTTTTATAACTGGCTTCTTTCATTTAGGATAATATTTCAAAGGTACATCTATGTTGTAGCATGTGTCAGTATTTTGTTTCTTTTTTGTTGTTGTTGTTGTTTTGAGATGGAGTGTCGCTCTGTCGCCCAGGCTGGAGTGCGGTGGCGCCGTCTTGGCTCACTGCAAGCTCTGCCTTCCAGGTTCACGCCATTCTGCTGCCTCAGCCTCCTGAGTAGTTGGGACTACAGGCACCTGTCACCACGCCTGGCTATTTTTTTTGGATTTTTAGTAGAGACGGAGTTTCACCGTGTTAACCAGGATGGTCTCGATCTCCTGACCTCGTGATCCGCCCACTTCGGCCTCCCAAAGTGCTGGGATTACAGACATGAGCCACTGCACCTGGCCTCGTTTCTTTTTAAATGTCTGAATAATACTCCATTGTTTGGATATATATCACATTGGTTATTTATCCATCAGTTGATGGATATTTGAGTTGGTTCTACATTTTGGCTATTATGAATAATGCTGCTGTGAACATTTATGTGCAAGATTTTGTGTAGATATGTTTTCAGTTCTCTTGGATGTATACTTAGGATTGGAATTGCTGGGTCATATGGTAATTCTATGTTTAATGTTTTGAGGAGCTGCCAAACCATTTTCCAAAGCGGTTGTACCATTTTAGATTTCTGTCAGCAGTGTATAAGGGTTATAATTTCAGCCACTGATACTGAACATTTTTTCATGTACTATTGGCCATTTCACTGTCTCTTTGCCCATTTTGAAATTGGGCTATTTGCCTTTTTATTACTGAGTTGTAAGCATACTCTGTATATTCTACAGATAAGTCCCCTACCAGATATATTATTTGCAAATTTTTCCCCAATCTGTGAGTTGTCTTCCTTTACTAATTTTTATCCCTTTTTTCAGCTATTGAGGAAGATATATTAAAATCTCCCATTATAATAGCAGAATTCCCTATTTCTCAGTTTTTCCTGTTTTTCTTGATATATTTTGAAGTTGGTTAATTAGGTGCATGTATAAAATGTGAATTAGTTGGATTCTCCAAAGGAAAAAAATTCCAGATAGTAAACATATTTATTATAAGAAAATATGTTTTCTGGCTGGGTGTGATGGCTCGCGCCTGTAATCCCAGCACTTTGGGAAGCTAAGGTACGCGGATCACTTGAGGTCAGGAGTTCAAGATCAGCCTGGCCAATATGGTGAAACTCCATCTCTACTAAAAATGCAAAAAATAGCCAGGCGTGGTGGTATGCACCTATAGTCCCAGCTACTTGGGAGGCTAAGGTGGGAGGAGAATCACTTGAACCCGGGAGGCAGAGGTTACAGTGAGCCAAGATCGTGCCACTGCACTCCAGCCTTGGTGACAGAGCAAGATTCTGTCTTACAAAAAAAAAAAAAAAAAAAAGGAAAAAAAAAGAAAATATGTTTCCTAATAACTCAGCCTAAAGAAAATTTGAAATACTGCTAAAGATATTTTAGAATTAAAAGTTTATAAACATAAAGATGTTGCTCTCTCAATGAAGTATGTGTTATTGAGATTGTAAGTTTTCTATTCTAATATGGATAGATTTTCAGTTTATGCCACCAACCTATGTGTGTGGGAAGCACCAGAGCCCACAATTATGAATGAGCATTTCAGAGAGAAAAGTCATGCGAAATAATCAGTTTAACCAGAAAATTAATGTTACATGATTAAAAATTATTTGAAGAAACTGGTAAAATTCAAGTAAGGGCTATAGTCTCATTCATTGTATTGTGCCAGTTGTTTTCCTGATTCTAATAAAACATAATTATGAAAGATGTCACCATAGAGGGAAGCTGGGTGACGAGTACAAAGATCTTCTTTGTATTATATTTGCACCTTATTGTAAGCATATAATTATTTTTATAAAAATGTTTAAGGCTGGGTACGGTGGCTCATGCCTGTAATCCCAGCACTTTGGGAGGCCAAGGTGGGCGTATCACCTGAGGTCGTGAGTTCAAGACTAGCCTGAGCAATATGGAGAAACTCCGTCTCTACTAAAAATACAAAATTAGCCGGGTGTGGTGGTGCATGCCTGTAATCCCAGCTACTTAGTAGGCTGAGGAAGGAGAATTGCTTGAACCCAGGAAGCAGCCAAGATCGCGCCATTACACTCCAGCTTGGGCAACAAGAGCGAAACTCTGTCTCAAAAAAAAAAAGTTTAAAACATCTGAAGAATATAGGTTTGGTATTGATGAGATGAAAGGAATACTAATGAGTAAAATATAATAGTCTTTCTTCTTAGGTATGGGAGAAAGTAAAGGGATTGGGCCTTTAGAATCCAAAGAGTAGCCTTAAAGTATAAGTAGTCTTTTTGGCTTGAGAACCATTGATACTGTTCTCACTTATAAATGGGAGCTAAATAATGTGTACACATGGACATTAAGTGTGGAATAATAAGACACTGGAGACTCAGAAGGCTGGGAGGGTGGGAAGGGGTTGAGGGATGAGAAATTACTTAATGGCTACAATGTACATTATTCTGGTTGATGGCTACACTAAAAGTCCAGACCACCACTATGCAGTACGTCCATGTGACAAGGCTGCACTTAAATTTATACAAAAAAAAGAATTATTGATACTACCTCATTTAAACAAATGACATAGTATAGTTCTTTGTGAAAGTATAAATTTTGTATAAATACTACTTTGATTTATATCCTTCTAATATTATTTTAATAAGTTAAATTTATTTAGGTAACCAGCTTAGTAGCCTAGGTAATACATTAGAATTTTCTAACCCTATGGTAAAAGGTGAAAGGTGCTAAGTTTACATGACTAAAAAGTGACTTTCCTAAGCCAGTATAGCAGTTCATTGATCATGATTATTTCTCTTTTTTTGCACTACTTCTTTCCTTCAAGTCACCTCTACTCAAATGTGTAATATCTAATATTTTGTGGAATGTAGTTTTTCTTTAGTAATATCTTAGAAATATTAACAATATTACTAGTTACAAAGTTTCAAATAGATGTTTGCCCTTGTTTAATATAACTTTACTTTGCAATGTGAATTAGTTCGCATAAAAGTTAAGTGTCTCATTAGAATCTATCCTGTGAAATTATTAATCGACTAGCCTGATACTTCAGCACTGCAACATGTAATCAAAATAATGATGTGGAATATTTTCAATGCTCTGTAATAAGAGAAAAAATAAAGTGTAGGTCATATCAATAGTTTTTGTTTGTTTGTTTTCTAATAAGAAATGTGGTCTCACTCTGTCACCCAGCTGCAGTATAGTAGTGCTGTCCTAGCTCACTGCAGCCTTGGACTCCTGGGCTCAAGTGATCTTCCCACCTCAGCCTCCCGAGTCACTGGGATTACAGTGCAAGGCACCATGCCTGGCTAATTTTTGTATTTTTTGTAGAGAAGGAGCTTGCTATGTTGCCCAGGCTTGTCTCAAACCTCTGGGCTCAAGGGATCATCCCACCTCAGCCTCCCAAATTGCTGGAATTATGGGCATGAGCCTCCACACTCAACCTACAGTCTTAAAGTAATAGTCTCTTTGCTTTTGTAATTACCAAAGGAGTTTAATTTATTTGTGCTTTCTTTATATTTTTTTACTAGTTTCGATAATGGACAAGGTGACGACAGTTTTCAACAGTGCACAGAGACTAGAAGTTGTCAGAAACTGCATCTCATTCATATTTGAAAATAAAATTTTGGAAACTGAAAAGGTAATGAAATATCATCTTTCCCAAGTAAGCGTTTATCATTTCCCTTTCAGATTTACATGCTGAAGTTACCAGCTTTCTCTTCTTTTCTTCAACGGAGTCTTCCTCTGTTGCCCGAGCTGGAGTGCAGTGGTACAATCTCGGCTCACTGCAAGCTCCGCCTCCCGGGTTCATGCCATTCTCCTGCCTCAGCCTCCCCAGCAGCTGGGACTACTACAGGCACCCCCCACCACGCCTGGCTAATTTTTTTGTATTTTTAGTAGAGACGGGATTTTACCATGTTAGCCAGGACAGTCTCGATCTCCTGACCTCATGATCCGCCCGCCTCAACCTCCCAAAGTGCTGGGATTACAGGCGTGAGCCACTGCGCCCGGCCAGCTTCTCTTCTTTAATTCTGTCCCTTTTCCTAATAAAGTCTCCTCTCATTGTTTGGATCATTTTAAATGAATAGTGTCTAAGATATAAAGCTGTTGGGCCAAGCTTAATTATATGACCAGCAGAAAAATATTCATAGTAATTTTTTCTCTCAAACTTTTAAACATTGTTCACTAAACACTATTTTGGCATATTACTTAGAAACTTAACATTTTATTTATTTTAGTTTTTATTTTTGGAGACAGAGTCTTGCTGTGTCACCCAGGCTGGAGTACAGTAGCGTGATCTTGGCTCACTGCAGCCTCTACCTCCCGGATTCAAGTGATTCTCCTGCTTCAGCCTCCTGAGTAACTGGGACTACAGGCATGCACCACTGCACCCGGCTCATTTTTGTATTTTTAGTAGAGATGGGGTTTCATCATGTTGGCCAGACTGGTCTCGAACTCCTGGCCTCAAGTGATCCAGCCACCTCAGCCTCCCAAAGTGCTGGAATTGCATGTATGAGCCAACACGCTTGGCCAAAACTTAACATTTTAATATAATTTTATGTATTGCAAAGAATCTAGTTAGAATATGTAATGGATTATAAGAACTGTAGTATTCAACTTAAACGTGCCTCCTTAGAGCATGTTTTCTTGCCTTGTTCAGTGAAACATGCTGAACATAATATAACCCTTTCTTACTGACTCATTGTCATAGTTCTGAATATCTATTTTCAGGGACTGGTAAAGCTTATAGAAATGTTTACCTTTACCCTAACTGACCCAGTGCCCTTTACATTTTGTGCTTTTTGGTTTCTGTGTTTTCTTATAGTTGGAGTCTTTCACTTCTCTTGCTTTCAACTTCCACATCCTATTTCTTATGCCTGCCTTTAGTGATATCATGCCCTTCTACTTCCTTCTTATTTTCTCCTTTGTTCTGATTTTTTAGCTAAATAAGCTTATTATTATTATATGTGAAGTAAATTAACTAAATCTTACATGGTGAACTGAAGGAGGCATCTTTATGGATGTTCTTGTTGTAAAGTGAAAAGAGTTTTAATGCATACACCTAGAGATAATCTATTTTTGCAACTCAGAGTCCTTTTTCTTTCCTTTTTTATGATATTTAAATGAAAAGAGATTGTAGAACTTTACAGTCATAAATTAAAGCTGAATAGTGATTAAGCAGCCAACCAGTTTAAAAGTATGAAATCACTTGTATTTCTTATTGTTTTATTTTTTCTTTCTGTTCTTGCCGTGGAAAATTGACTAGTTATAGAAAGAAGATGTCTTACATATCTGTGGCTTTGACTCATAATCTGAAGCAACAGTCAATTTGGTAACCAAAGTTTTATTAAGTTGAAGAAAAAAAAGTGAAATTAAATGTTTTTCAATTTATCACATAATTCTCTTATATTTCTTGCTGGTTTACGTATAAAAATAACTACAAATCTATTTTATCATTGGTCTCACTAATAAATCACCTCTTCCCTAGGAGTTTAATTTTATTAATAACTGTGTTAAATAAATTACAGGGTGCATTTGAATTTTCAAGATGATTGTTTGAAAGTTATTGTTTCCCCCAGTGGTACCATTTGGTCATTTGTACCTCTCTTGTCCTCAGACCCTTCCTGCTGCACTCAGAGCCCTTAAAGGAAAGGCAGCAAGACAGTGTCTCACTGATGAGTTGGGTTTGCATGTCCAGCAAAACCGGGCAATATTAGACCATCAACAGTTTGACTACATAATAAGGATGATGAATTGTACTCTACAGGTAATTTGTAGTTCTTTCAGATTATTCCTCTCATTTGAGAATACTTTTCATTTTTCCAGAATATTTTGTAATTACCAGTATATCGGTTCTTGAACCTACCACAGCTAATAGGATGAAGCGTCAGTATCTATATCATTTCTGTCAAATACTTTTTATTACTTGGCATAAATATTAAGAGTTTTTTGTTCTTTGTTTTCTCTCTGAAAATGCTAGATTATTTTACTAGTTTTGTAATATAAGCAAGTTCTTTGAAAATGAGAAGTCGTCTTTAAAGCATTCAGTTGTATATTCATGTCTGTAGTCACATCAGCCCTTTTCAGTCAGTTTTCAGTTGTACTGTTCAGGCAGAGGACAATGAATGGTGGATAATCCAAATGATAAATGAACTACTCAATTAAGTATTTAAGTACTTTGTTTGTAAAGCACAATAACAAAATTTCCACTTGGCTTCAAAATATGTATATGATCTTTCAGAAACAAACTTCCCACAAAACAGTGAAGACAATTTAGGAGAAGCTAATCTTGTTTCCTTATCCTGCCTCCCTTGTTAGATAGTCTTTAACATTGGCATTCTGCCGAGAGGTAATGTAAAGTTCCTCTCTCAAACATTTTGCCCAAGATGGAAATGTAATTAAATATTAAAACTGTGGGGTCATCTGTGGGACTCCAGAAAAAGTAAATAAATGCATGTTAAATATTGGTACATTGGAAAGCAAGAATTATAGGATATAATTAATCAAATTTATGAATGAAACAAGGCCTAAATAAATGAGATTTATAAATATGCATGGACTGGAAGACTCAATATGTTAAAGATGTCAATTCTCCCCAAAACAATCTACAGAGACAATGCAGTTCCTAGCAGAACCTTAAATAGAAGAATAAAAGCCTTAAAACTACCAACATACTCCTAAAGAAAAACAACGAAGTGTAGCAGTTTACCTTGTCAGGTATCAAAAATTTAGTTTAAGATTATATTACTTGGCCAGGCGCAGTGGCTCACGCCTGTAATCCCAGCACTTTGGGAGGCCGAGGTGGGCGGACCACAAGGTCAGGAGTTTGAGACCAACCTGGCCAGCATGGTGAGACCCTGTCTCTACTAAAAATACAAAAATTAGCCAGGCGTGGTGGTGGGTGCCTGTAATCCCAGCTACTCCGGAGCCTGAAGCAGGAGAATCGCTTGAAACCGGAAGGCAGAGGTTGCAGTAAGCCGAGATCGCGCCACTGCACTCCAGCCTGGGTGAAAGAGCGAAACTCCGTCTCAAAAAAAAATAGTATATTAATATTATATTATTTAAGATAGTGTAGAATTGGCACACTCATAAACAAATTGACGGACAGAATAAAATAGAAAGCCCAGAAACAAATGCACACATATATGGAAACATTATTTATGACAAAACTGGCACCGGCAGTGAAAAGATGAGCAGTTTAATTAATAGTGCTGGGACATGTACACATAATATACCATTGATACAAAAAATGCATACATACCTCCTACCACACACAAGAATCATTTCCACATGTATTAAAGACTTAAATATGGAGAGCCAAAAAAAAGCTAATCTATAAGGCTTAAGAGTTTTCAGCCAGGCACGGTGGCTCAAGCTGTCCAAGCACTTTGGGGCCCGAGGCAGGCGGATCGAGGTCAGAATTCGAGACCATCCTGGCTAACAGGGTGAAACCCGTCTCTACTAAAAATACAAAAACTAGCCGGAGGCGCCAGTGGTGAGCGCCTGTAGTCCCAGCTACCGGGAGGCTGAGGCAGGAGATAAGTGAACCGGAGGCCAGACTTACGTGAAACTGGTCAGCCACTGCACTCCAGCCTGGGCGACAGAGACAGACTCCGTCTCAAAAAAAAAAAAAAAAAAAGAGTTTTCAAACATAATACAGGAAATATCCTTATGACTTTGGGATAGGGAAAGATTTGTTAAACTAGTCACGACTAGTGCCAGTGTTAAAAGAAAAGATTGATAAATTTTACTACATTAAAATTAAGAACTTCTGTTCATTAAAAGATAACATAAAGAGAGTGAAAACACAAACCTCAGAGTGAGAGGTTAGTGCTCAGATTACAAGAACTATAAGTCAGGCATAGTGGTGTGCGTCTATAGTCCCAGCTACTCAGGCAGCTGAGATAGGAGGATCATGTGAGCCCAGGAGTTAGGCTGCAGTACACTATAATTGCATGTGTGAATTGCCACTGAACTCAAGCTTAGATAACTTATCAAGACCCCATCTCTTTAAAAAAGAAAAAAACCCTACAAATCAATATTTTTTCAAAAAGACAACCTAATTCAAAAATGAGCAAAAGATTTAAGTGTCTTAATTAAAAGGATACAAAGGTAGAGCTGAGAATGGGAGAAGAGCAGAGTTTCTGAGCAGCACAGCGGCCTCCCCTCCTCTCTCCTCACCCCACTCTCGCAGCCTACCTTTACCTACCTGCCTGCTCAGTGCCCAAAACACCTTCCACCATGACCACCTCAGCAAGCTCCCACTTAAACAGAGGCATCAAGCAGGTGTACATGTCCCTGCCTCAGTGTGAGAAAGTCCAGGCCATGTATATCTGAGTCGATGGTACTGAAGCAAGACTGTGCTGCAAGTCCCAGACCCTGGACAGTGAGCCCAAGAGTGTGGAAGAGTTACTTGAGTAGAATTTTGATGGCTGTAGTACTTTGAAGGTTCTAACAGTGACATGTATCTCATGCCTGTTGCCATGTTTTGGGAGCCCTTCCGCAAGGACCTCCACAAGCTGGTATTCTGTGAAGTTTTCAAGTGCAATTGAAAGCCTGCAGAGACCAATTTGAGGCACAACTATAAATGGATAATGGACATGGTGAGCAACCAGCACCCGTGGTTTGGCATGGAGCAGGAATATAACCTCATGGGGACAGATGGGCACCCCTTTGGTTGGCCTTCCAGTGGACTCCCTGAGCCCCAGGGTCCGTATTACTGTGGTATGGGAGCAAAGTCTATGGCAAGGATATTGTGGAGGCTCATTACCGGACCTGCTTGTATGCTGGAGTCAAGATTGCAGAGACTAATGCTGAGGTCATGCCTGCCCAGTGAGAATTCCACATTGGACGCTGTGAAGGAATCAGCATGGAAGATCATTTCTGGGTGACCTGTTTCATCTTGCATCGTGTATGTGAAGACTTCAGAGTGATAGCAACCTTTGATCCTAAGCCCATTCCTGGGACTGGAATGGCTCAGACTGCCATACCAACTTTAGCACCAAGGCCATGCGGGAGGAGAATGGTCTGAAGTACACTGAGGAGGCCATCAAGAAACTAAGCAAGTGACAGCCGTACCACGTCTGCATTTTTGCCCGGCCTGGCACCTAATTGGATTCCATGAAACTTCCAACATCAGTGACTTTTCTGCTCTTATAGCCCATCATAGTGCCAGCATACACATTCCCCAGACTGTTGGCCAGGAGAAGAAGGGTTACTTTGAAGATCACTGCCTTTCTGCCAAATGCGACCCATTTTCGGTGACAGAAGCCCTCATCTGCCTGTGTCTTCTCAAACCGGAGTTGAGCCCTTCCAGTACAAAAACTAAGTGGACTAGACCTCCAGCTGTCAAGCCCCTCCTAGTTCTTCCTCTCATTCCAACTCTTCCCCTCTCTCAATTGTCCTAATTGTAACTCAAAGGATGGAATACCAAGGTCTTTTTTTTTAATTCCTTGTGCCCAGTCAATCTTGCTTTATTTGTTTGGCTGGGATAGAGGGGTCACATAATTAATTTCTTCACATCTTTACCCTCCTTTTTTTCCCTATCACTGACGGTTTTTAGTACATTAGTGGGGAGGTGGGTGGTGAAACATAACCACTGCTTCCATTTAATGGGGTGTGCCTGTTCAGTAAGCGTAGCTATGGGAACAGAGTGCATGTTTGCAGGATGGGGACTTTTTCTTTGAAGTACCTGAGAGGGGAAGACCTGACTTAACTCTGGTTAGGTTAGGACTTCCCTTTGTGGTGGAAATGTTTCTTAAGAGGCTATAACCAACTTTCTATTAAAATTAGGGATTAAGAGAGAAGGTAGGGATTGGGGATCAGGGAGGAGAATGGCCTTGGTCTCTTGCTTGTGTGGAACTAGCCTGGCTTGGGGTGAAATGCCCTCAGAACACAAAGCTCAGTATAAACTGATGGATATCCCTACCTTAAAAAAAGAAAAGGTTCTTTTTGCTTGGTCCTCTATTTATTACACAAAACAGAGCAGTATTTTTATATTTAAATGTAAAAACAAGGGTGGGGTGTGGTGGCTCACACCTGTAATCCCAGTACTTGGGAGGCCAAGGCAGGTGGATCACGAGGTCAGGAGATTGAGACCATCCTGGCCAACATGGCGAAACCCTGACTCTATTAAAAATACAAAAAATTAGCCAGGCATGGTGGCAGGCATCTAGTCCCAGCTGCTCAGGAGGCTGAGGCAGGAGAATCGCTTGAACCTGGGAGGCGGAGGTTGCAGTGAGCTGAGATTATGCCACTGCACTCCAACCTGGGCGACAGAGCAAGACTCCGTCTCAAAAAAAAAAAAAATGTAAAAACAAAAAGTTTATATATATAGTTTTGTGTCTTGTGTGTGTTTTGCTAAAGGAAAACAACATACAGGTCACGGGGTACCAAATTCGAGGCAAATAGTCTAGATCGAAATCAAGTAGCCCCTTTTGAGTAAGGAATGAGGAAAGTAGTGCTTGAAAAGTTGTTGATTTGCGGTTAGTCCCTCATGACCACTTTAGGGTTTCTGTGCCCTGCCCACCCTCTGGAGAAGATGAATACTGGTCAGTTAACAGATGACATGTTACTAGCAGTCACTTGATCCCCATGGCTTTGGTTTAAAAGACATATACTTGTCCACATGAGTTTACAGGTAAGAGTTAGCTGGTCAACTTGAGCATGTTACTGATAGAGGGGATATTGGGGTTATTTTCTCGTGGGAATAACATGTCACTAAAGCAGGCCTTTTGATATATTGAATTTTTAAAAAACAAAATAGAAGTTAGATTTTAAAATCTAAATCTGTAGGGTTTCTAAGTAATTTTTACAGAATTGCTTGTTTGCTTTAACTGTGTCCTCCCTCTGCTCTTGAAGGATATGGGGACAGGACTAGAGTCAAAACACTTGAAATTTTGTATCCCAATGTCTTTTCTCCCAGTGTGAAATATTCCATTCTTTTGTTAAGACTACTGAGGAGTTATTTTTTTCTTTTGTAATAAGAAACAAACCCCACCTTTATCTCTACATTTCCCCTACCATTCTCTGGTTTTTGTGTTTGCTGCAGGGGGCCAGCTGTGGTTTTCTCTTGCCATGATGACTTCTAATCGCCATGTGCAGTATGCTCAAAGTCAGACAACTCCTTACTGTAAACAAATTGTGTAACTGCCCAGAGCAGCACTTATAAATCAGCCTAACATAAGATCTCCAAAAAAAAAAAAAGATAAAAGATAAAAGATATAAGGAAACCCACTTGGATAATAATTGAAGAAATGCAAATTAAAACTATAAGGAGAGCCTTTTACACTCACTATTTGGCAAGAATTAAAAAGTCTGATAATATCAAACAAATGTTTGGAACAAATAGAGTGTATAAACTCTGCTAGTGAGCGTGTAAGTTGGTATAGCTACTTTAGCAAATTTAATAAGATATGAGAAATAAGATTATTTGTCATTATCTTATCAAGCTGCATATGAAGCATACTCTATCACCTAGTGATTTCATTCCTAGAGGAGCTCTTGCCCACATACCTCAAGAGACATGTACAAAAATGATAGTGGCAAGATTGTTCAAAATAGCAGAAAACTTGAAATGACTCATATGCCAACCAGCACTAGAATGGATAATTTATAATATCTCCTTACACTAGAATATTTTTTATCAGAGAAAATAAATGAACTGCAGTTACAAGGGATAATGTAGATGAATCTTAAAGGAGATAATTCTGTACAAAAATTAAAAAAATATTCATCACTGTCATGAGTTACAGAAAAATAAAAAGGAAAAAAGAAAAAAAAGGACAATTCAACTATAATATAGTTCTACTTTACACAATTCAAATGCATGTTATATACTATCTAAGGATATTTAATGATACAAACATATGTGGCAAAAATATTTTTAAAAAGCTAAGGTAATAAGAAAATATTTAAGAAAATTACCTCTGTTCGACACAGAGGAAGAGCAGTGAACGTGGGGATCTTCCAATGTGATGGTAATATTCTATTTAGGTACATGGGTGTTCATTGTATCATTCTTGATAACCTTGTAGCTTATGCATATTTTATGTCTTAAAGTACTGACTGCTATTAGATTTTTTACAGGACATATTTATCTTCTCAAACTCACATCAAACGGTTTGTAGATTGTATAAGCTGATTGACAAGTTAGGGGATGAGTCACTTTTACTGGATTTCTTTAGAGTATGGATATTCTCTATTTCTTTAGAGTATGGATATTCTTTACCATGTGAGACAGTAGATATAATACTTTATAATGACAAAAATCAAAAACAACCTAAATGCCTACCACTTGGCTAGTGATTAAATATGGTGCAACTCTTCTTTAAAACACTGTTCAGCTACTAAATAGAAACAAGTAGATCTATACATGTACTGATATGGAAAAATTTCTACTATATATTGCTAGGTAGGCAAAAGGGAAGTTACATAAAGTAGATATGAATCTCTTTTTGACCTAAAATTGTATGTATGTATGTATGTATGTGTGTATGTATGTATGTATATGATAGTAAAAATCTGGAAGGATATTTACACTAAACCCTGTTAAGATTATCCTGATAAGAGAGATACCAATGATTATCTCTGGGATATGGATTAGAAGAGTTTTGATTTCCATTTTAAACCATTCTCTACTTGAAACATACACATCTAACTACATTACATAAGATATATAACAAGTGTATATTACTTTTATGATTCGAAAAAAGTCCTCAGTTTTTTAGAAAGGAAATTTTAACATCCTATGAGAAGAACTTGCCCTAAAAAAAGGGCCCGTCTTTTGTTACTTTATTACAGTTACTTTGTTATCATTGTTATAGAGAATAAAGCAATAGAATTAACAGATTAAGGTCTCTAGAAGTCCTAAAGTCAGGTGATTTCCTGATTCCCCAATAATTGGAATTAAAATTACAAAAACTATTTTGGAGCTTTTTGCTATTAGTACTTTCTGTGCTGTTTATTAGCTGAAGAACTAACTTTTAAGACTTTCTCTAAACTTAATTTTAGCATTTACGATTATGGCACTTACAGAATAGCAGATACCCTTAGGCTACAAATATTTTTCATTTGACTAATCATATTTCTAGAAACAAAAAAGACATGGAGTTTTTTTGCAGCTTTCAAATACAATTGATTTACTCAGGAGTTGTTTGAAAAAAACCAAATACATTTGGATTGAGGGGTACTTAATATTTTATAATTCACTATTTCATATATACATAAAAAGAGATCCTGTGCTTCATTAAGCACATGCTGTTGTTGAACGTTATATAGAGGCCCTTCCCAGTTATGAATGGGCTTATATGTGATGTTCTTACTTTAATGTGTTATTTGTTTAATGTGTTACCCACTTGGGATTTGTTAGTATTATATATATTGATAAGCAACAACATGCTTATCAACAGGGATTTGACATGACATTCTGAACATATTTTTACAAAAGCATAGAGTTTCAAGGCAGAGTGGCCAAACATCTGTGTTGATGTTTTAAGAAAGAAACATTAACTAAATGAACTAATTTTTAGGTAGTGATTCAAAAACTTTGGTAATTTTTGCTTTTCATGACCTAGAAGTTATTCTTGTGTCTTTCCTGTCCACAAGGGAAAATTAAATGGAACATGAGTACTGCCAAAAGGCTGTTTATCAGGTTATTTCAATGCCAGTGTAATTTTTTACAGCACTGTTTCATAGAGGTTATAGACTATTCCTATATATCATTTCATTTCAAAGAACTGATCATATTTTAGTATTTTTTGAAAATGAGATTACTAAAAATCTCTCCAAAAATATCATGGCCTTAACTTTTTACTTTGTCAAATATATAGTTAAAGTTTTTTATGTGTCTAGATCCTAGCTAAGGTCTTTTCAGAATAAATTATAATTTGAAAACCCAGTGAAGTCTTCTATTTCCAGCATCATGTTAAATTGCATATACTATAAGGAATCCTCTCACTAACATAGAAATAGATCTCAGAAAATTACAAACAAATATAAACCATTATTTTGTTACATTGCGTCTCCCAAGAAGAAAAGAAAATCTCTAATGTATACCTCCTTATACTCTGAAGAAAAGGACAAATAGAGAAAACCAAGCTCTGAGCAGTTAGCAGTTAGGGCAATCATATTTGTGAGTACACCCGTGGCCTCTATAAGTCTTGGCCATCTGGTTGAACCTGAAAGTTTTGCATCAAGCTGGAACACTGGAAAAAGAATATTAGAATAATAGTCTCCAATCTCATCCAGGTTGCTGTGAATGCCATTAATTCATTCCTTTTTATGGCTGAGTAGTATTCCATCATATATATAAGCCACGGTTTCTTTTTTTTTCTTTTTTCTTTTTTTCTTTTTTTTTTTTTTGAGACAGAATCTCGCTCTGTCACGCAGGCTGGAGTGCAGTGATGTGATCTCGACTCACTGCAACCTTTGCCTCCCAGGTTTAAGCAGTTCTCTGCCTCAGCCTCCCGAGTAGCTGGGATTACAGGCGCATGCCACCACATCCGGCTAATTTTTTTTGTTTGTTTTGTTTTGTTTTGTTTTGTTTTTTGAGATGGAGTCTCGCTCTGTCGCCCAGGCTGGAGTGCAGTGGCCGGATCTCAGCTCACTGCAAGCTCCGCCTCCCGGGTTCACGCCATTCTCCTGCCTCAGCCTCCCGAGTAGCTGAGACTACAGGCGCCCGCCACCTCGCCCGGCTAGCTTTTTGTATTTTTTAGTAGAGAGGGGGTTTCACCCTGTTAGCCAGGATGGTCTCGATCTCTTGACCTCGTGATCCGCCCGTCTCGGCCTCCCAAAGTGCTGGGATTACAGGCTTGAGCCACCGCGCCCGGCCAATTTTTGTATTTTTAGTACAAATGGGGTTTCACCATCTTGGCCAGGCTGGTCTTGAACTCCTGACCTTGTGATCCACTTGCCTCGGCCTCCCAAAGTGCTGGGATTACAGGCATGAGCCACCGCGTCCAACCCAATATGCCACAGTTTCTTTATCCACTCATTGATTGATGGGCATTTGGGATGGCTCTGCATTTTTGCAATTGCAGATTGTGCTGCTAAAAACATGCATGTGCAAGAATCTTTTTGGTATGACTTCTTTTCCTCTGGGTAAATACATTGCTGGATCAAATGGTAGTTCTACTTTTACTTCTCTAAGGAATCTCCACACTGTTTTCTATACTAGTTTACATTTCCACCAGCAGTGTAGAAGTGTTCCCTGTTCACCACATCCACACCAACATCTATTATTTTTCTATTTTTTGATTATGACCATTCTTGCAGGAATAGGGTGGTATCATATTGTGGTTTTGATATGCAGGAAAGAGCCTGTGTTTTTGAAAACTGAAGAATATTTCCATATTAGTGAGTATGGTGTAGAAATGTGGTTGGAGAAGAGATGAGAACAGTAGATGGAGTAACCTGTGGTTAAAGTAAGCAGATTGTATATGTGCATTAATCTCTGCTACCACCCAAAACCCCATTATAACAAAAGTAAACCACTTTAAAAAAAATACATAAACCCACAGGCAGAACAGGAGAGGAGACAACAGCAACATCTTAGAAACTAGAAAGCTGATAGATGAGTGATCTTTACTTAGCAGACCCAAGAAAGCCTTTTCCTAAGTAGCAGCGGGAAAAGTGTTGAAGCAGCCCAGTTTACAAAACCCCAAAAGGCTCAGGAATTAGTAACATCATGTATCTCTTGGAGCAGAAGGACAAGGTGGGGCTAAAACATAAAAATAGAGGATTGGTTGAAAGCTGCTTAAGATTCTGTTGGATTCCCCCTCCCAGATCCTTTCTTAATTCGGTATAAACAGCCAGCTGCCTCTCCTTTACCATGGCAAAAGATTAGATGTTTGTTTGTTTGTTTGTGTATTTATTTTTATGAGAGAAAGGCTGTAATTGGCCCGGAAGATACTAGGTCTGGTTGAGGGAAATTCTGTCTTGCTGTAAACAAGGAGGTTATGTGAATACCAAATACTGAGAATGCCAGTGGGCTTTCCACCTTCAGCTTCCAGAACTCTGGCAGCCTACCCTCAAGGCAAGAGATTGTAAACCTGTTCTCTGAGAAATGTGACCAGCCAAAGAGAAAAACACTTTATTAAAGATGTGGAGATTGATGTTTTTCAGTAGAACAGCTCTCCCAGGCCATACTATAATGAAGCTGTCACTCAACAAGTTTCATCCATGTGGACATTATTTTCTTTTGTCATTCTTTGGTTTACTTCTCCTTGCAGGAAATAACCTAAACAGAAGGGACCATCAAACAAAGTCAGTTGCTGCTCCACACCATTGTTCCCCCAAGTCTGCTTTCATTTTCCATTTTTCCTTGTAGAAGAACCATTCAGTCAGCATTTATAATTATCCTATCCTCTTCCTCTTGGGTGCCTGTATCACTCTGTACTGCCCCAGATAATCTCAGCTCTTATTTGTCCATGAAACTGGGTAAGCCACAATCATGGTTACCCTCTGGAAATAGACTTAAATAAATTAAGTACATTTTTGAAATCACACAACTAGTAAATTAAAGCGATGAATTCTAAATGAAAATCTGGTATTTTCATTTGCCTCTTTAGATCTATCTTTAGATCTTCTCTCAGTCTAAAATTCTCCCTACACAATCTTACTCATCTGCATTACCGTCTCTTGCTTCTGCCTTCCAAATCTCAAGCCTAAATTCATCTCGTAAATGATTCTGCTACTGCACCAACTTCTTAACTGATCACCCTACCTCCATCCTGACCCATTTCTGTAATATAACTGTTCTCCATTTCACCAAAGTGATACTCGTATATTTCAAGTTCTATCTCGTCACTTCACAATTTAAAATCCTTTGCCTTCAGAGCAAATTCTGATCTTATCTTGGCCCCTGCCTATATCTATAGTCTCATCGTTCACTGCTGTCAGTCCCCAGGCCTTACACATCTATTGCCTTTGTTTGGAACACTGTTTCTTCCCCCTCTCCTTTCTCCTCCCTGCTCCCTCAGTCTTTCCTTTCCCTTGGCCAACTCCTCTTCATCCTTTAATTTCAACTTGGATGTCATTTCTTCCTATAAGCCTTCCTCAGCCCATGAAGCCTGGATTGGTAGCCACTCTGTGCCTCTACTTCTTCTTGTACTTCCCCTATACTATCCACCATGATCCTGCAGTAGCACTTACCACATATAATGATATTGCCTGTTGACATCTGTATTCCCGTTTTGTCTGGCATGGAGTAGTCTCTCCCTAAAAATTTGATGAATTAATAAATGAATGTATTGTAAGTAGCTGCTTACCTCAGCTGGTTAGAATTTTAGTCCCTATACTGAGTTTCTTTTTTTTTTTTTTTTTTTTTTTTTTTTGAGAGGGAGTCTCGCCCTGTCGCCCAGGCTGGAGTGCAGTGGCCGGATCTCAGCTCACTGCAAGCTCCGCCTTCCAGGTTTACGCCATTCTCCTGCCTCAGCCTCCCTATAGCTGGGACTACAGGCGCCCGCCACCTCGCCCGGCTATTTTTTTTGTATTTTTTAGTAGAGACGGGGTTTCACTGTGTTAGCCAGGATGGTCTCGATCTCCTGACCTCGTGATCCGCCCGTCTCGGCCTCCCAAAGTGCTGGGATTACAGGCTTGAGCCACCGCGCCCGGCCCCTATACTGAGTTTCTATCCCTTCACAGGCCAGTAGCTTTTGCCCCTTTCTTGGCTATAATCTAACCATCAACCCAAGCCAAGCTCTATTCACCTTTGTGTCTTTTGTGTACGGTAATCTCTAGGTTAGAGAATGTTGATGGATATGTTGATAATTCATGACCTAGCTTGAAAGTAAAACTTAAAGTTTGCATATAGCTGGTCAATATTGTGCCAGTGGACAGTAGTGTCATTGATATATTTAAAGTGCAAATGTTCATACTGCTGAGTTACAATTACCATAGCTAAAGCTTACACATCTGTATTTTTTTAATGTTCCACAAGTAAATTTGATATATATCTAGAGTTGAAATATCAGTGCCCTGTTATCTGGAGTAGTCATTTTTAAAACTTTTCATGTTCATTTCTGGGCCTCATCATCAGATGTTCTGATTTGGAAAGTTTGGGAAGGGGTAGATCAGAGCTAACATTTGAAACTTTTCAACAGTGAAATGAGCAGCTTTGTAGAAATGCAATCCCCATCTCATAGAGTGTGCCATCAAACACTCTTATAGTCATTTTTCAGGAAAACTGTAAAGGATTTCTACATTGTCAGGGAGATTGGACTAAGTGCCCTCTAACGTGTCTCCTCCTCTGAATTTCATGATCTCAGGACACTTTTTTTTTTAATCCCTGCTTATGAGAAGCATTCCTGGTTCTCCAGTTCATAACACATTATCATCTTTGGTCCCTTCCTTCTTTTATGTATTTGTTTATTTTTATCAGCATGCTCCCAATCTCCCTCAAGTGTTTAAATGTGCTTTTTTAATTGACAAATAAAATTGTATATTTATCATGTGCAACATGATGTTTTGAAGTATGTATATATTGTGGATATTTTAATGTGTTCAATGTATTATTTTCTATGCAGGTGTCCTTGAAAAATGTATGTTGTTTAGTACACATGTATTTTAATTTATGTAAATGGTGTGTTATGTATTTCATTCTGTTTATGTCTTTTGTCAGTCAGTATTATGTTTTTAATAAAACGTGAATCTCGAGTAAATCTGATTCCAAAATCAGATCGATACAATATAAAGAAAGGCAAAAAAGCCCCTTTTTCTTATGAATGTAAATGCAGAACTCTTAAGAAAAATATTGGCTAATCTAATCTAGTAGTGCATTAAAAAAGTAAAATGCATAATATAGTGGAGTTTAACCTAGGATTCTTTCAGTGTAATGCACCCCATTAATAGATTAAAGGAAAAGAATTACGATTATCTCAGTCAGTTAAGAAAAGACATTTAATAAAGTTTAATCCTATTTATTTTGAAGTTCTTAGAAGCTATTATTAGAAAAGAGCTTCCGGGCCGGGCGCGGTGGCTCAAGCCTGTAATCCCAGCACTTTGGGAGGCCGAGACGGGTGGATCACGAGGTCAGGAGATCGAGACCATCTTGGCTAACACGGTGAAACCCCGTCTCTACTAAAAAATACAAAAAAACCCAGCCGGGCGAGGTGGCGGGCGCCTGTAGTCCCAGCTACTTGGGAGGCTGAGGCAGGAGAATGGCGTAAACCCGGGAGGCGGAGCTTGCAGTGAGCTGAGATCTGGCCACTACACTCCAGCCTGGGCGACAGAGTGAGACTCCGTCTCAAAAAAAAAAAAAAAAATAGAAAAGAGCTTCCATGTTTGGTAAAACGTACAGCAAGCCTTGTAGTTAATGAAGAAACTTTATATGCATTCCTTTAAAATCAGAGCAAGACAAAGATGCTTACTATTACACTATTCACAATATTATTAGTGTGTCAGTAGCTGTCATTATTTTTAGATAGAAAATCAGATTTCTGATCCTCTACCTAGAAAATGTATCAGATAGAACAAACTATTTTTACTAATAAGATGATTTAGTTAGGTTTTCAAATATAAGATTAGCCTATAAAAATCAATAACATTTATTTTCATCAGCAAAAAACAACTAAAAAGTAAAATTTTTTAGAAATTGTGCTTTCTACCTTTCCTCTTCCCCCTCCCATTCTTTCTTTTCTTCCACCTTTCCTTTCTCCTTCCCTGCCTTCTTTCCTTCTTTCTTTCCTTGTCCAGGCACCATTCAGCAGGCTCAGACAGAGAAGTAATGGCAGCCAAATGGTAGCTGGGCCTTATACTTACAAACATTGAGTTTAAATGAGGTAGTATAAGTGGCCTAGTGAAGTCAGGGTGTTGTTTATACTCAGAAGACAAAGCAAATACGTAAATCTACTGAGGGTAATGGTAGCCAAGTTTTTCACACATAGAGAAGTGAGTTCAAATATGGAAAAGGAGAAAGCTAGAATGAATCATATAGTTTTGGATGAATTTAAGCTAATGATGCTTACCTTTTAATAAATACTGAAATAAATACAGGTGGAAAATGTGGGTGTGTATCTATGTGTATATGAGGGGAGGAGTTAGGAATGCATATATGTATTTCCTTGCTCTGTTCTGAGAGAGTCTGGCAACAGACACCCTATAGCAATAAGCATATCTAGTGTCCAGATCTTGGTTTCTAAATATGAGTCTACTAAAAGGAACTAGGATTCCTTGAAGAAATGGCTAGCAGCAGGGGTGGGGCAAGGAAAATATAAGCAGGGCTTGAACATCTTTTTATTTCAAAAAGTACAGAAGTGCTTAAAGAATCAATGAACTCTAGTTGGATTTTTAAAAACTGTGGTTAAATGTATATAACATTAAACTTACTGTTTTAACCATCCTTAAGTATACAGCTTAGTGGCATTACATATATTTATATTGTTGTGCAAATGTCACCACCTTAAATCTCCAGAACTTTTTCCGTCTTCCCAAACTGAAACTTCCTATCTATTAAACGGTAACTCCCATTTCCCCCTGCCCCCAGATCCTGACAACCACCATGCTACTTTGTGTCTCTATGAATTTGGCTACCCTGAGTACTTAATGAAATCATACATTGTTTGTTCTTTTGTGACTGACTGATTTAGCATAATATTGTAGCATGTATCAGAATTGCCTTCCTTTTTAAGGCTAAATAATATTCCATTGTATGTATATACCATGTTTTGTTTACCCATTCATCTGTCAGTGGACACTTTGGGTTGCTGTCACCTTTTGCTTATTGTAAATAATGCTGCTATGAACATGAGTATGCAAACATCTCTTCAAGCTCCTGCTTTCAGTTATTCTGAGTATATAGCCAAAAGTAGAATTACTGGATCTTATGGTAATTCTCCTTTTAATTTTTTGAGTAACTGTCGTACTGTTTTGCGTAGTAACTGCATCATTTTACATTCCCACCAGCCCAGGGGTTTCAGTTTCTCCACATCCTCACCAACGCTTGATTTTTTTTTTTTTTTCAATAGTAGCCATCCTAATGTATGTGAACTGGGTATCACATTGTGGTTTTGATTTGCATCTCCCTAATGGGAGTGGTGTTGAGCATCTTTTTGATTAGTGACAGTATGAGCAAGCTGCAAGAGTACCTGACCCTACATTGACCTCTGAGCATAAGCATAGATGCCGCTTCGCTTCCACCTTCCAATCACGAAGTGACACTAACAGCACCATACAGAGAAAGGAACTAGAGATAATATAGTACCAGCTTAGTTAAATTGACAGTACATAGTCACCACACTCTTCTTCCCCGTCAGTATCGAATTTAACCTAAAAGACCGACCTGTAAGGTTGTGAACTCAGTGTGTCTCAGCTGAGTCAGCTAAAAGATTAGACTTTGTATATTATAGTTAGACATCTCAACACTGCAGCTACTGTATCTTACTTGATTTATCTTTTAGAGCGGTCATAGACATTTTTCTGTTCCCTTACCTGAAACTTGTGATAGGAATCTAAAGCCTGAGCTCGTTGTGATCTTTTTCAAAATTCTCTAGCACACTTTAAAACAATGGACTGCCAGGCGCGGTGGCTCAAGCCTGTAATCCCAGCACTTTGGGAGGCCGAGACGGGCGGATCACGAGGTCAGGAGATCAAGAGCATCCTGGCTAACACGGTGAAACCCCGTGTCTACTAAAAATAATACAAAAAACTAGCCGGGCGAGGTGGCAGCACCTGTAGTCCCAGCTACTTGGGAGGCTGAGGCAGGAGAATGGCGTAAACCCAGGAAGCGGAGCTTGCAGTGAGCTGAGATCCGGCCACTGCACTCCAGCCTGGGCGACAGAGCGAGACTCCGTCTCAAAAATAAAAATAAAAATAAAAAAATAAAAATAAAAAAATAAAACAATGGACTAACCCCATTGTTCTTATTTGAACTAAAATATTTTATGGCAGTAACTATTTGGTTATCTATAGGCACTTGATTATAGTTGTCCATAGGTGATCATTTATTTAATGAATTGTTTTACCATTGCATGCCACGGACTACCAGTTTCTCATTAACCGCTGGCAAAAAACTTATTAATGCTTTTGAATCTAATTAGATCAAATAACTAATTCTAGATTCCAATCCTTAAGTTTCATTTCTCCTAAAACAACTTCTGTTACAGGTTAGGAAATTCCTTAAGTAACACTCTTTATTTTCTGCAAGTCTTTATTATACTTATCCCAGTTATATCTGTCTAAGTGTATAGAAAAGACCCACAGTAATTTCCAAATATTCTGGATAATTGCTTTTGCAAGTAGAATTTAAAATAGTATCTTACCTAGTTATATCAAATTGTATTAAGTGTTTGTTATACATATATAAGGGACATTTAATATAAATATAGGCTGGGGCCGGGCGCAGTGGCTCAAGCCTGTAATCCCAGCACTTTGGGAGGCCGAGACGGGCGGATCACGAGGTCAGGAGATCGAGACCATCCTGGCTAACAGAGTGAAACCCCGTCTCTACTAAAAATACAAAAAATTAGCTGGGCGTGGTGGCGGCGCCTGTAGTCCCAGCTACTCGGGAGGCTGAGGCAGGAGAATGGCGTAAACCCGGGAGGCGGAGCTTGCAGTGAGCCGAGATCGTGCCACTGCACTCCAGCCTGGGTGACAGAGCGAGACTCCGCCTCAAAAAATAAAATAAAATAAAATAAAATAAAATAAATAAATATAGGCTGGACACAGTGGCTCATGCCTGTAATCCCAGCGCTTTGGGAGGCCGAGGCGGGTGGATCACCTGAGGTCGGGAGTTCAAGACCAGCCTTACCAACATGGAGAAACTCCATCTCTACTAAAAATACAAAATTAGCCAGGCATGGTGGCTCATGCCTGTAATCCCAGCTCCTCGGGAGGCTGAAGCAAGAGAATCGCTTGAACCCAGGAGGCGGAGTTTGCCATGAGCCGAAATCGCACCACTGCACTTCAGCGCGGGCAACAAAAGTGAAACTCCATCTCAAAAAAAAAAGAAATATAATAGCCTGTCAGCAGTTGTAGATTTGGCATTTTTTCCCCAACTTTTATTTCAGGTTTAGGGAGTGCATGTGCAGACTTGTTACGTAGTTAACTTGTGTGTTGCTAGATTTTGTATAAAGATGATTTTGTCACCCAGGTAATCAGGATAGGACCTAATAGGTAGTTTTTCAGCTCTTACCCTCTCTTCTCAAGTAGGCCCCAGTGTCTGTTGTTCCCGTCTTTCTGTCCATGTGTACTCAACATTTAGCCACCACTTATAAGTGAGAACATGTGGTATTTGGCTTTCTGATCTTGCATTAATTTGCTTAGGATGGATAATGGCCTCCATCTCCATCCATGTTGTCGACCACTGATGGGCATCTAGGTTGATTCCATGTCTTTGCTCTTGTGAATAGTGCTGCAATGAACATACAGGTTATACTTGTCTTTTTGGTAGAGCGATTTATATTCCTTTGGGTATATACCCAGAAATGGAATTGCTGGGTTGAATGGTGGTTCTGTTTTAAGTTCTTTGAGAAATCTCCATACTGCTTTCTACTGTGGCTGAGCTCATTTACATTCCCACCAGCAATGTATAAGCATTCCCTTTTCTCCACAACCTCACCAACCTCTGTTTTTGTTTTTTACTTTTTAATAATAGCCATTCTGATTCATGTGAGATGGTATCTCATTGTGGTTTTGATTTGCATTTCTCTAATGATTAGTGATGTTAAACATTTTTTATGTATTTGTTGGCCATGTATATGTCTTCTTTTGAGAAGTGTCTGTTCATGTCCTTTGCCCATTTTTTAATGGAGTTATTTGGGTTTGCTTGTTGGTTTGTTTAAGTCTCTTTTAGATTCTGGATATTAAATCTTTGTCAGATGCATAGTTCGTAAATATTTCTTTTCCGTTCTTTAGGTTGTCTGTTTACTCTTTAGATAGTTTCTCTTGCTGTGCCAAAGCTCACTATTTAGATCCCACTTGTCTATTTTTTATTTTGTTGCAATTGCTTTTGGAGAATTCACCATGAAACTTCTGCCAAGGCTTGTGTCCAGAATGGTATTTCCTAGATTTTCTTCTAGAGTTTTTATAGTTTTAGGTCTGACGTTTAAGTCACTAATCCATTTTGAGTTTATTTTTGCATACATTGAAAGGAAGGGGTCCAGTTTCAATCTTCTGCAAATGGCTAACCAGTTATCCTAGCACCGTTTATTGAATAGGAAGTCCTTTCTTCATTGCTTGTTATTGTCGACTTTATTGAAGATCAGATGGTTGTAGATGTGTGGCTTTATTTATTTATTTCTCTAACCTGTCCCATTGGCCTGTATGTCTGTTTTTGTACTAGTACCATCCTGGTTTTGGTTACCATAGCTTTGTGTTGGGTAGTGTGATGCCTCTGGCTTTGTTTTCTTTGGCTGTTTGGGCTTTTTTCAGTCCCATATGAATTTTATTTTTTTGAGATAGAATCTTGGCACTGTCACTCAGGCTGGAGTGCAGTGGTGCAAGCATGGCCCACTGCATCCTCAACCTCCTGGGCTCAAGTGATCCTCCTGCTTCAGCCTCCCATGTAGCTGGAACCACAAGCATGTGCCACCACACTTGGCTAATTTTTTTTTTTTTTTTTTTTGTAGAGACAGGGTCTCACTTTGTTGCCCAAGTTGGTCTCAAACTCCTGGCCTCAAGCATTCCTCCTGCATCAGCTTCCCAAAGTGGTGCGATTACAGGAATGAGCTCCCACTCCTGGCCCCACGTGAATTTTAGGATTTTTTCTAATTCTGTGAAAAATAACATTGGTAGTTTGATAGGAATAGCATTGAATCTATAAATTGCTTTGGGCAGTATGGCCATTTTAATGATATCGATTCTTCGAATCCTTAAACATGGACTGTTTTTTCCATTTATTTGTGTCAGCTCTCTGATTTCTTTGAGCAGTATTTTATAATTCTCATTGCAGAGATTTTTTCACCTCCCAGGTTATCTGTATTCCTAGGTATTTCACTCTTTTGTGAAAATTTAATATTCTATGTGTTTGGCTATTTGAGAGTATCCATAATATGTAGTAATTTGTGTTTTTGCTGAAGCAGAAATTTGGGTTATACATATAATGCCAGTATGTGCTAGTGAAACACTAGTGTGTAAACCTTGCTAATCACTACCCATTCTGCATCTCAACTTGGCATTATTTTCTAGTAGTCATTGTATGACCTATGAAATGAAATATATAGTATTTATTAATATATGTTTTGTTTAAAGAATAATAACAAAATATATCTGTGTACCCAACACCCAGTTTAAGAAATAGAAGATGGCCGGGCGCGGTGGCTCAAGCCTGTAATCCCAGCACTTTGGGAGGCCGAGACGGGCGGATCACGAGGTCGGGAGATCGAGACCATCCTGGTTAACACGGTGAAACCCCGTCTCTACTAAAAAATACAAAAAACTAGCCGGGCGAAGTGGCGGGTGCCTGTAGTCCCAGCTACTCGGGAGGCTGAGGCAGGAGAATGGCGTGAACCCGAGAGGAGGAGCTTGCAGTGAGCTGAGATCCGGCCACTGCACTCCAGCCTGGGTGATAGAGCAAGACTCCGTCTCAAAAAAAAAAAAAAAAAAAAAGAAATAGAAGATGAGCACTGAAGTCCTCAAAGCTGCACTGCAACTGCTTTCATTCTTCCTCTCCTTTAGAACCACTGTCCTGAATTTGGTTTAATCATTTCTTTGCTTTTTCCCACAGTTTCACCCAATAAGGACGTACTCTTAAAATATAATTCAGTTTAGTTTTGCCTGATTTTGACCTTCTTGTGATTGGAATCATCCAGTTTATTCACTGATAAAATAAGTGTTCATTGAGCAACTGCTTATAATATTCATACATGTTGATTCATGTAGTTATGGCTTATTTATTTGCACTGACGTTTAAGTCCATTCTACTACTGAGGGTTATTGCATTGCCCTGGCAATGAAAACGGTGTTATAACTAAACACAGTGTTGTAATGACCATTCCTAATAGATGTCTCCTGATGCCCTTGTGCAAGAGCTTCTCTTGGATAACTACATAGGAATGAAATCAGAGTCAAGAGTATGTGCAACTTCAGCTGTGTTTGATTATAACAAATTATTTTCCAAAATGGTATTACAAATTTATACTCTGACAGCAATATATGAGAGTTTCTATTGCCTCACATCCTTGCCAACTTTTAATATTAAAAATTCTGGATTCTTAAATTCTACGAGTCCAGTGATTATAAAAGGACATATCATTGTGATTATCATTTGCATTTCCTTGATGACTAATAAATGGAACAATTTTTCATCTTCATTGGCTTTGCATGTTTTCTATATAAGGAAATGCCTTTGCTTCTTTTGCCCTTTTTTCTTTTGCATTGTTTCTTTTTTTCTCATTGATTTATGGGAGTTTTAGTATGTTCTGAATACCAGTCCTTTGATACTTATATATGTAGCTGGTATTTCTTCCTGGTTTGTGGTTGTCTTTTCTCTTTCTGATGTCTTTTGGCGAATATGTTTGTAATTTTAATGTCATCAACTGTAGCATCTGAATCATTTCCTCAGATGATCCTCCTTGATCAACCTTTTTGTGTAGCTGTGTGTACAGAAATCACTTCACTATCATGAGGCCATAAAAATATTCTCATACTCTTTTAAAATGTTTAGTTATTTTACCTTTCCTATTTAAGTCCTTAATCTGTCTGAAATTGATTTTTGTGAATTGTGTAAGGTAGAGATCCAGTTAATTTTTTGCAAATGAATAACCAGTTGCCCCAGAACAATTTATTTCATACTGTGTCTTTTCACCACTGATTTGCAATGACCCCTTTTTTATACATCAGATTTCTATAAATGTGTGACTCAGTTCAGGATTTCTATTCAGTTCATTCATTTGCCTATTTATGTAAGAAGCATTCACGATCTCTGCAAGTCCTTCCTATCTCTAAACATAGTATTGTACATCTAGATCTTTAATGTCTTTCATAACATTGTATGGGCTGGGCACAGTGGCTGGGACCACAGGCATACGCCACCATGCACAGCTGAAATATTTTTAAATTTTTTTGTAGAGACAGGATCTCACTTTGTTGTCCAGGCTGGTTTTGAATTCTCAAGCAGCCCTCCGACCTTGGCCTCCCAAAGTGCTGGGATTACAGGTATGAGCCACCACATCCAGCCTTTGGGAGAATATTTTTAATTTCTAATTATAGTCTATTCTGATTTTCAACTTTTCTTGAGTTCATTTGGTAATTATTTCCTAAGAACATTTCTATTGATTAGTGACTTTTTTCTTTGTTAAAATTAGTTTTGTCCATTTCATTAGTCTATAAACGCTTTGCCTTTGTATCTTTGCTTTCTGTCTAATTAATTTCTTTTCTATCTTTATTATTTCCATTCATCTAAGTTTTTCACTTGTTCTGTTATTTTTTACTTCTTTAGTTGCAGGTTTAAGAGGTTCCCAAATTTTCTGAGTTCACGATGAGTCCTTAGTATCTCAGCAGTATTTTCTTGGTGCTCCTTGGGCCAAACCGAATACCTAACAGCTTCGTTTAGTAAATGTTTCAGGCCAAGTAATGTGTATTATATTCCTACAACTTAATAGCCATCTGGGAAAAAATATACACTTAAATTTTTTCAAAAATAGTAATATTTTTATTTCATTTAAAAATAACTACAATTGCTTACTAATGGTATATGTGCTCCTGTTGGGTACGCACAGCTGCTCAGACTTTGGTATTAGACTGGCTGCACCACCAACATTTCTATCTTTTAGCATAGTATGCACTTTTTTTTTTTTTTTTGAGATGGAGTCTTGCTCTGTTGCCCATATGTACAAACATCCTTGTACATATGTCTTTATTTACTGGTACCTGTAGTTAATAAGTATTGGCAGGTTGCTGTCCAGAAGGCTAGGTTTCATATCACCACCAGCAGTTTTTCAGAGTATCTCCTTTCCCACATCCTTACCAACAATCGGTTCAGTTGCTCTTGTAAATATTGTTTGCTATATAGG
The DNA here is from genome assembly GCF_008728515.1 of Papio anubis. Lineage (NCBI taxonomy): Eukaryota > Metazoa > Chordata > Mammalia > Primates > Cercopithecidae > Papio > Papio anubis. The sequence continues at coordinate 69,294,490 of NC_044987.1, read as the reverse complement.
CAAAAAAGATGGTAAAAGTACATATAAAGAACTTGTTTAGTTTGCTTCTGATCCCCAGCACCTAAAATAGGGCCTAGCCCATGAAAAGTTTCAGTAAATATTTGTTGAGTGAATGGATGCAGGAATCAGTCAACTAACTTATGTTATTTTTACTTCAATTTGTAGTCCCTGGAGTATTAATTGAATTTGAGCATTATTTTAAATGCGTGTTTAGGCCGGGTGCAGTGGCTCACGCCTGTAATCCCAGCACTTTGGGAGGCCGAGGCGGGCGGCTCACAAGGTCAGGAGTTCAAGACCAGCCTGGCCAAGATGGTGAAACCCTGTCTCCATTTAAAATATAAAAAAATTAGCCAGGCATGGTGGTGGGCACCTATAATCTCAGCTACTTGGGAGGCTGAGGCAGGAGAGTCGCTTGAACTTAGGAGGCAGAGGTTGCAGTGAGCCGAGATCATGCCACTGCACTCCAGCCTGGGCGACAGTGCAAGCAAGACTCTGTCTCAAAAAGTAAAATAAAATAAAGTAAAATGAAATGTAGTGAAGCAAAGCGTGCTTGTTTGGCCTTTCTATTTTTCTTTGACTTGCTTATGCATATTTTTTGCCTTTTTTTCTTTTGGGTTAACTTTTTCTTGCCATTTTATAAGAGCACTTTGTTTAGTTTAGATATTACCCTTTACAATTTTTTCCCAAATACATTATTTATCTATTGACTTTGTATTTTAACTTTTACCATAGAAAAACTTTTATTTATACTTGCTCATTTTGGCTACCCTTTTTTTAAATAGCCTCCATATTTTCAGTCTGTTTAGAACATTTTCTTCATCAAGATATATATGTTGTCTGAATTTCTTGCAAGATTCTTATTGCAGCTGGAATTTATAACTGTATATTATATTAGAAATATCCAGTTTATTTTCTTCTGAAAGAATGGCCAGTTATTCTGGCAAAATTTATTAAATAATTTGACATTTTCCTACGGAATTGAACTGTAATATTTGTCATATATTGGATTTTTATACATACTGGGATTTATTTCTGGATTGTTATTCTAATCTATGGATATTTATTTCTAAACAAATACCATATTTATTTGATTCCAAAATAACATTATGTTCCAAAAGCAAATTATCCTACATTGATTTTTTTTGTACTTTTTAAGCCATTCCTGGGCATTGATTATTTAATGTAAACATTAAGACAATACTGTTCAGTTCCCTGAAAAAAAATTCCACTGGAATTGAGAGTGCAAACCATTTGGAATTGCTTTCTATTTATATGTTAATTTTGAAAATTTAATATTTTCTTAAAATTGTAAGTCTTCCCATCTAATAACATCCAGTTTTCACTTTTTGTTTGTGCCTTTCAGTAAGCTTTTAAAGTTTTCTTACAAGTTTTTTGCTTTATTAGATGTATTCTTTAGCATGTTATAGTTTATACTGATGTTGTGAGTGAAGCATTTTTTAAATTTCCATTTTCAGTTGCTTTTTTGCGATAGTAAATCAAATCTATTGCTTTTACATATTTATTATCCATTTTACCAAATTTTCTTATTAATTTCAGTTTTCTATTAGAGTGTCTTGGGCTTTCTAGGCATGCAATAATACCAGTTCAAAAGAAAGTTTTATGTCTTTTTTGCCCGTTTTTATACAATTTATTTATATCATTTTCTTGTCATATTATATTTGTCAGAACTTCCAAGACATAGTTAAATAAAAATCTGATAAAAATTATCACTCTCTTAATCCTAATCAAAATGGTTAGTGTTTTGTTATTTGGGATAATTATTTTTTATTTGGCTTTAGTAAATAATTGTTATTATCTTGAACTAGTTTTCTTCTGTTCCCATTTTACTTGTTATTTGTATTGGTTGATAAATATTTTTCAGTTGCTTTTCAGCACTCATTATAATGTTTTCCTCTTCCTTAATGTCCTGATTTAATAGATGAAATTGATAAATTTTTTACACTGACCCATGATTGCATTCCTTTACGCTTCCCACAAAACTTTGTCTTTTCTCTGTGGAAGCCTGTAGGATCTTCCCTTTGACCCCAGTCTTCTGAAATGTTATAGTGATGTCTGCTGATGTCATTGGGGCATTTGCATATATTGTGCTGAATATGTGACAAGCCCTTTTAATCTGGAAGCTTTTGTCCTTAAATTCCGGGCAATTTCATCTTCCTTCTTTTTCTCATTTTGCTCTTCTGGGATTTATACTATTCAGATGTTGGCCCTTGCTAGACTTTGAGTGTGTTCCTCAGAATTCATGTGTTAGAAATTTGATCCCTGATGTGTTGGTGTTGTGAGGTAGGACCTTTAAGAGATGATTATTAGATCATTGACAGGAATTAATGCTACTCTTTTATAACTGAGTTAATCCTCAAGGGAGTAAAGGAGTTCTTGCTCTCATGTGCCATGTTGGTTTGCTGCACTTCTCAACTCGTCATTTGCATTAGGTATTTCTCCTAATGCTGTCCCTCCCCCAACCCCCCACTCCCCGACAGGCCCCATTGTGTGATGTTCCCCGCCCTGTGGCCAAGTGTTCTCATTGTTCAATTCCCACCTATGAGTGAGAACATGCAGTGTTTGGTTTTCTGTCTTTGTGATAGTTTGCTGAGAAGATGGTTTCCAGCCTCATCCATGTCCCTGCAAAGGACATTAACTCATCCTTTTTTATGACTGCATAGTATTCCATTGTGTATATGTGCCACATTTTCTTAATCCAGTCTATCATTGATGGACATTTAGGTTGATTCCAAGTCTTTGCTATTGTGAATAGTGCTGCAATAAACATGTGTGCCTGTGTCTTTGTAGTAGCATGATTTGGAATCTTTTGGGTCATACCTAATAATGGGATTGCTGGGTCAAATGGTGTTTCTAGTTCTAGATCCTTGAGGAATCGCCACACTGTCTTCCACAATGGTTGAACTCATTTACACTCCCACCAACAGTGTAAAAACATTCCTATTTCTCCACATCCTCTCCAGCATCTGTTGTTTCCTGACTTTTTAATGATTGCCATTCTAACTGGTGTGAGATGGTATCTCATTGTGGTTTGGATTTGCATTTCTCTGATGACCAATCATGATGAGCATTTTTTCATGTGTCTGTTGGCTGCATAAATGTCTTCTTTTCGGAAGTATCTGTTCATATCCTTTGCCCACTTGTTGATGGGGTTGTTTGTTTTTTTTCTTGTAAATTTGTTTAAGTTCTTTGTAGATTCCAGGTATCAGCCCTTTGTTAGATGGGTAGATTGCAAAAATTTTCTCCCATTCTGTAGGTTGCCTGTTCACTCTGATGGTGGTTTCTTTTCCCATGCAGAAACTCTTTCATTTAATTAGATACCATTTGTCTATTTTGGCTTTTGTTACCATTGCTTTTGATGTTTTAGTCGTAAAGTCCTTACCAGTGCCTATGTCCTGAATGGTATTGCCTAGGTTTTTTTCTAGGGTTTTTATGGTTTTAGGTCTAACATTTAAGTCTTTAGTCCACCTTGAATTAATTTCTATATAAGGTGTAAGGAAGGGATCCAGTTTCAACTTTCTACATATGGCTAGCCAGTTTTCCCAGCACCATTTATTAAATAGGAAATCCTTTCCCCATTTCTTGTTGTTTTCAAGTTTGTCAAAGATCAGATGGTTGTAGATGTGTGGTGTTATTTCTGAGGTCTCTGTTCTGTTCCGTTGGTCTATATATCTGTTTTGATACCAGTACCATGCTGTTTTGGTTACTGTAGCCTTGTAGTATAATTTGAAGTCAGGTACCATGATGCCTCCAGCTTTCTTCTTTTTGCTTAGAATTGTCTTCACATTGCAGGCTCTTTTTTTGGTTCCATATGAACTTTAAAGTAGTTTTTTCCAATTCTAAGAAGAAAGTCATTGGTAGCTTGATGGGGATGGCATTGAATCTATAAATTATCTTGGGCAGTATGGCCATTTTCACAATATTGATTCTTCCTATCCATGAACATGGAATGCTTTTCCATTTGTTTGTGTCCTCTTTTATGTCGTCAAGCAGTGGTTTGTAGTTCTCCTTGAAGAGGTCCTTCACATCCCTTGTAAGTTGTATTCCTAGGTATTTTATTTTCTTTGTAGCAATTGTGAATGGGAGTTCACTCATGATTTGGCTCTCCGTTTGTCTGTTATTGGTGTATAGGAATGCTTGTGATTTTTGCACATTGATTTTGTATCCTGAGAATTTGCTGATGTTGCTTATCAGCTTAAGGAGATTTTGGGCTGAGAAGATGGGGTTTTCTAAATATACAATCATGTCATCTGCAAAGAGGGACAATTTGACTTCCTCTTTTCCTAATTGAATACCCTTTATTTCTTTCTCTTGCCTGATTGCCCTGGCCAGAACTTCCAACACTAAGTTGAATAGGCGTGGTGAGAGAGGGCATCCCTGTCTTGTGCTAGCTTTCAAAGGGAATGCTTCCAGTTTTTGCTCATTCAGTATGATATTGGGTTTGGGTTTGTCATAAATAGCTCTTACTATTTTGAGGTACGTTCTATCAATACCTAGTTTATTGAGAGTTTTTAGCATGAAGGGCTGTCGAATTTTTTCAAAGGCCTTTTCTGCATCTATTGAGATAATCATGTGGTTTTTGTCATTTTATCAATTTTGTTGATCTTTTCAAAAAACCAGCCCCTGGATTCATTGATTTTTTTGAAAGGTTTTTTTGTGTCTCTGTCTCTTTCAGTTCTGCTCTGATCTTAGTTATTTCTTGCCTTCTGTTAGCTTTTGAATTTGTTTGCTCTTGCTTCTCTAGTTCTTTTAATTGTGATGTTAGGGTGTTGATTTTAGATCTTTCCTGCTTTCTCTTGTGGGCATTTAGTGCTATAAATTTCCCTCTACACACTGCTTTAAATGTGTTCCAGAGATTCCGGTACATTGTGTCTTTTTGTTCTCATTGGTTTCATAGAACATCTTTATTTCTGCCTTCATTTCGTTATTTACCCAGTAGTCATTCAGGAGCAGGTTGTTCAGTTTCCATGTAGTTGTGTGGTTTTGAGTGAGTTTCTTAATCCTGAGTTCTAATTTGATTGCACTGTGGTCTGAGAAACAGTTTGTTGTGATTTCTGTTCTTTTACATTTGCTGAGGCATGCTTTACTTCCAACTTTGTAGTCAATTTTAGAATAAGTGTGATGTGCTGAGAAGAATGTGTATTCTGTTGATTTGGGGTGGAGAGTTCTGCAGATGTCCATTAGGTCCACTTGGTCCAGAGCTGAGTTCAAGTCCTGGATATCCTTGTGAACTTTCTGTCTCATTGATCTGTCTAATATTGACAGTGGGGTTTTACAGTCTCCCATTGTTATTGTGTGGGAGTCTAAGTCTTTTTGTAGGTCTCTAAGAACTTGCTTTATGAATCTGGCTGCTTCTGTATTGAGTGCATATATATTTAGGATAGTTAGCTCTTCTTGTTGAATTGATCCCTTTACCATTGTGTAATGGCCTTCTGTGTCTCTTTTGATCTTTGTGGGTTTAAAGTCTGTTTTATCAGAGACTAGGATTGCAACCCCTGCTTTTTTTTTTTTTCTTTCCATTTGCTTGGTAGATCTTCCTCCATCCCTTTATTTTGAGCCTTCATGTGAGATGGGTCTCCTGAATAGAGCACACTGATAGGTCTTGACTGTATTCAATTTGCCAGTCTGTGTCTTTTAATTGGGGCATTTAGCCCATTTACATATAAGGTTAATATTGTTATGTGTGAATTTGATCCTGTCACGATACTAGCTGGTTATTTTGCTCGTTAGTTGATGCAGTTTCTTCATGGCATCAATGGTCTTTACAATTTGGCATGTTTTTGCAGTGGCTGGTACTGGTTGTTCCTTTCCATGTTTAGTACTTCCTTCAGGAGCTCTTGTAAGGCAGGCCTGGTGGTGACAAAATCCCTCAGCATTTGCTTGTCTGTAGAGGATTTTATTTCTCCTTCACTTATGAAGCTTAGTTTGGCTGGATATGAAATTCTGGGTTGAAAATTCTTTTCTTTCAGAATGTTGAATATTGGCCCCCACTCTCTTCTGGTTTGTAGGGTTTCTGCCAAGAGATCCGCTGTTACTCTGATGGGCTTCCCTTTGTAGGTAACCTGACCTTTCTCTCTGGCTGCCCGTAACATTTTTTCCTTCATTTCAACCTCAGTGAATCTGACAATTATGTGTCTTGGGGTTGCTCTTCTCAAGGAGTATCTTTGTGGTGTTCTCTGTATTTCCCGAGTTTGAATGTTGGCCTGCCTTGCTATTTTAGGGAAGTTTTCCTGGATAATATCCTGAAGAGTGTTTTCTAACTTGGTTCCATTCTCCCCATCACTTTCAGGTACACCTGTCAAACGTAGATGTGTTCTTTTCACCTAGTCCCATATTTCTTTGGAGGCTTTGTTCGTTTCTTTTTACTCTTTTTTCTCTAAGCTTGTCTTCTCACTTCATTTCATTCATTTCATCTTCAATCACTGATACCCTTTCTTCCACTTGATCGAGTCAGCTATTGAAGCTTGTGCATGCGTCATGAAGTTCTCGTGCCATGGTTTTCAGCTCCATCAGGTCATTTAAGGTCTTCTCTATACTGTTCATTCTAGTTAGCCATTTGTCTAACCTTTTTTCAAGATTTTTAGCTTGAGTTTGAACATGCTTCTTTAGCTCGGAGGAGTTTATTACTGACCTTCTGAAGCCTACTTCTGTCAACTCGTCAAAGTCATTCTCCATCCAGCTTTGCTCCATTGCTGGCAAGGAGCTGCGATCGTTTGGAAGAGAAGAAGCACCCTGATTTTTAGAATTTTCAGCTTTTCTGCTCTGGTTTCTCCCCATCTTTGTGGTTTTATCTACCTTTTGTCTTCAGTGTTGGTGAACTCCAGGTGGGGTTTTGGTGTGAATGTACTTTTTGTTGATGTTGGTGCTATTCCTTTCTGTTTGTTAGTTTTCCTTCTAACAGTCAGGTCCCTCAGCTGCAGGTGTGTTAGAGTTTGCTTGAGGTTCACTCCAGACCCTGTTGGCCTGGGTATCACCAGTGGAGGCTGCAGAACAGCAGATACTGCTGCCTGATCCTTCCTCTGAAAGCTTCATCCTAGAGGGGCACCCCCCTATATCAGGTGTCTGTTGATCCCTACTGGGAGGTATCTCCCAGTTAGACTACATGGGGGTCAGGGACCCACTTGAGAAGGTAGTCTGTCCATTCTCAGAGCTCAGCCGCCATTCTGGGAGAACCACTGCTCTCTTCAGAACTGTCAAACAGGGACATTTAAGTCTGCAGAAGCTGTCTGTTGCCTTTTTTTCAGCTATGTCCTGCCCACAGAGCTGGAGTCTGTAGAGCTCCACCTTGCTGAGCTGCGGTGGGCTCCGCACAGTTCGAGCTTCCTGGTCACTTTGTTTACCTACTCAAGCCTCAGCAGTGGTGGACGCCCCTCCCCCAGCCAGGCTGCCACCTGACAGTTCAATCTCAGACTGCTGCGCTAGCTTGCAGTGAGCAAGGCTCCATGGATGTGGGACCTGCCAAGCCAGGCATGGGAGAGAGTCTCCTTGTCTGCCAGTTGCTAAGACCTTGGAAAGAGCACAGTATTTGGGCAAGAGTGTCCTGTTTTTCCAGGTACGGTCTGTCACGTCTTCCTTTGACTAGGAAAGGGAAATCCCCTGACCCCTTGCGCTTCCCAGGTGAGGCAACGCCCCACCCTGCTTTGGCTCACCTTCCATGGGCCACACCCCCTGACCAACCAGTCCCAATGAGATGAACCAGGTACCTCAGTTGGAAATGCAGAAATCACCCGTCGTCTGTGTCGATCACCCTGGGAGCTGCAGACCAGAGCCGTTCCTATTCGGCCATCTTGGAACGAATCTCCCCAAGTTAATAACTTTTTAACATGTTATTTGAAACTATCACAACAGGCCAGGCACAGTGGCTCAAGCCTGTAATCCCAGCACTTTGGGAGGCCAAGGCAGGAGGATCACGAGGTCAGGAGATCAAGACCATCCTGGTTAACACACTGAAACCCCATCTCTACTTAAAATACAAAAGATTAACTCGGCATGATGGTGGGCGCCTGTAGTCCCAGCTATTCAGGAGGCTGAGGCAGGAGAACGGCGTGAACCCGGGAGGCGGAGCTTGCAGTGAGCTGAGATCGCGCCACTGCACTCCAGCCTGGGCAACAGAGCAAGACTGCGTCTCAAAAAAAAAAAAAACAAAACAAAACTATCACAGCAATCAACATAATGAACAAATTCCTTATCCCCAAAAGTTTCTTGTACCCTCTTGCACAAGAAAAGGGATACAAAGGGTACTCTCTCCTCTTCTCAACACCCTGCCTCTATACCCATTCCCAGGTAACTGCTGATCTTTTCTCTGACACTATAAATTAGGTTGCATTTTCTAAATTTTATGTAATGGAATCAAATATGTAATTTTTTTGGTCTGGCTTCATTTACTCAATGTCATTGTTTTGATGTATGTAGTATGCATCAATAGTTCATTCCTTTTTAATGGTGAATAGTACTGTTATATATTGTATAAATATTAGGTTGGTACAAAAGTAAATGCAGTTTTGAACTATGAATTTTACATCATTATAGCTAGTCTCAAACACATTTTTTTCACCTGTTTTTACTTTTTTTGAAACTTTTTAAATTAATTTCTGGGGTGCATGTACAGTATGTGCAGGTTTGTTACATATGTAAATGTGTGCCATGGTGGTTTGCTGTGCCTATCAACCTATCACCTAGATACTAAGCCCAGCATGCATCAGCTCTTTTCTGTAATGCTCTCCCACCCCCACCATCCCCCAACAGGCCCCAGTAAGTGTTGTTCCCCTCCCTGTGTCCATGGGAGCTGAACAATGAAAACACTTCTTTATTAATCACACTAGGAACCATTACAATCAACATATTTTTGCCAATAAGAAATAAGTTTCTTTATTCCTATAGCATAAATATCTGTGCTTCAAGATTCAATGATCTTTTGGAAAGCATTTTCTGCATGCTGCTGGTTGTGGAAGCATTTTCCCTGCAAAAAGTTGTTGAGATGCTTGAAGTGGTAGTCATTTGACAAGGGGTTAGGTGCATATGGTGGATGAGGCAGCACTTTGTAGCCCAATTTGTTCAACTTTTGAAGCATTGGTTGTGTGACATACATTGTCATGGAGAAGAATTGGGCCCTTTCTGTTGACCAGTGCCAGCCACAGGCCTTGCAGTTTTCGGTTTATCTCATCGATTTGCCAACTATAGTTCTGAGATATAATGCTTTCGTCAGGATTCAGAAAGCTGTGGTAGATCAGACTGACAGCAGACCACCAAACAGTGACCATGACCTTTTTTTACTACAGGCTTGGCTTTGGGAAGTGCTTTGGAGCTTTTTCTCGGTCCAAGCACTGAGCTGGTCATCACTGGTTGTCATATAAAATCCACTTTTTGTGGCACATCACAATCTGATTGAGAAATGTTTCCTTGTCGCATAGAGTAAGAGGAGATGACAGTTCAAAACAATGAGGTTTTTTGTTTGTTTGTTTTTGTTTTTGGCTCAGCTCATGAGGCATCCATTTATCTAGCTTTTTCACCTTTCCAGTTTGCTTCAAATGCCAAATGACCATAGAATGGTCAATGGTGAGCTCTTCGGCAACTTCTCGTGTAGTTGTAAAAGGATAAGCTTCAATGATTGTTCCCAATTGGTTGTTGTCAACTTCTGATGGCTGGCCACTGCACTCCTTATCTTCCTCGTCTCCTTTGCAAAACTTCTTGAGCCACCACTGCACTGTACATTCATTAGCAGTTCCTGGGCCAAATGCGTTGTTGATGTTGCAAATTATCTCTGCTGCTTTATGACCCATTTTGAACTTGAACAAGAAAATTGCTCCAATTTAATTTTTATCTAACATCATTTTCATAGTCTAAAGTAAACGTAAAATGAACACCAAGTAATAAGTCATTAACAAAGGAAAAATAAAGTGAGAAATGCCCATTAAAGAGATGTATAAAACATAACCACATTTATTTAAGAATGTATTCCGGTATCAAACGGCAGCTTGCAACAATGCAAATACCTCAGTTACTTTTGCTTATCCATTCTCAATGTTAATGAATATTTGATTCATTTCCAGTTGGGGCCTGGTACAAGTAAAACTGCTGTGAACATTCATACATAAGTCTTTGAGGGATATAATGCATTCATTTATCTTGTTTAGAATCACAGGAGTGTATTGGCTGGACCCTATAGTATGTGTACTTTTAACTTTTTAAGAAATGTCTAAGCTGTGTTTCAAGCAGCTGTATCATTTTACATTCCCACCATGAGTATATGAAAGTTCCAGTATTTCCACACCCTCTCCAACACTTCCTGTAGTCAGTCTTTCGATTTGAAGCCATCCTATAGTGGTGTCTTATGTGGTTTTAATTTGCACTTTCTTTTTTTTTTTTTTTTTTTTTTTTTTGAGGCGGAGTCTTGCTCGGTAGCCCGGGCTGGAGTGCAGTGGCCGGATCTCAGCTCACTGCAAGCTCCGCCTCCTGGGTTTACGCCATTCTTCTGCCTCAGCCTCCCAAGTAGCTGGGACTACAGGCGCCCGCCACCTCGCCCGGCTAGTTTTTTGTATTTTTAGTAGAGACGGGGTTTCACGGTGTTAGCCAGGATGGTCTCGATCTCCTGACCTCGTGATCCGCCCGTCTCGGCCTCCCAAAGTGCTGGGATTACAGGCTTGAGCCACCGCGCCCGGCCCTGCACTTTCCTAATGACTGATATTGGACATCTTGATTTATACTTATTTACCATCTATATATCTTTGTTGATGTATCTGTTCAATTATTTTGCCCTTTTTAAGTTGGGTTTTTTGTTTTCTTATTACCGAGTTTGGAAAAATTTTTATTCTGAATACAAGTCCTTTCTCAAATATATCATTTTCAGTTACTTTCGGATATTGTCTTATATTTTTATTCTCTGAACAGTGTCTTTTAAAGATCAGAATCTTTTTATTTTGATAAAATCCAGTTTATCAATTTTTTCTTTATGGATAGATATGCACTTGGTATCATATCTAAGAAGTCTTCTCTAAACCCAAAGTGACAAAAATTTTCTCCTATTTTCTTCTAAAAATGCTAAATGTTTAGGTGTCATATTTAGGTCTCAGCTGTTTCTAGTTTATCTTTTTAATTTGGTACAAGGTGTGGGACCAAGTTCATTTCTTTTACAAACAGGTATATAGTTGTTGCATCATTTGTTTCCTCACCGAATTGCCTTTGCACTTTTGTGAAAAATAGTATAGATTTAAGTGCAGACACTAGCTGTAGAGTTTTTTGTAGATACTATCTTAACTGTTTTTGGAAGTGTCCTTTGATTCCTAGGATATGGAGGAATCAAATAATTTTTATGGTATTGTGTCAGATTTTTTTTTCTGTATCTTTTAAGGTGATCAGGTAGTTTTTCTCTTCAGTTTTTTAACAGAGTGAATTACATTGGTTGATTTTCTAATGTGAAACCATCTTTCCATTCCATTTGATCATGATGTATTTTTTATTTTTTTATTTAAGTTTTTGTTTTATTAGAGACAGAGGACTTGCTATCTTGCCCAGACTGGCTCCAGTGATCCTCTTGCTTTGGCCTCCCAAATAGCTGGAACTATAGGCGTGTAATACTGCATCCGGTTTAACTTGTTGGATTTGATTTACTAATTTCTGTGTCTGGTTTTGGTAGCAGGGTATTGCTGGCCTCGTAAAATGAATTGGGAAGTGTATACTCCAGCTCGATTTTCCAGTAGAGTTTGTCTAGAATTGGTATTATTGCTTCCTTATTTGGCGGAATTCACAAATAAAGCCATCCAGGCCTAGATTTTTCTTTATGAGAAGATTTTTAACTTCAAGTTCAATTATTTTATAGTTGTAATGTATTAGGGTTATTTATTTTGTAAGAGGTCTTTAGCAATTGGTATCTTAAAAGGAATTTGTTCATTTTGTCAAAATTGTCTAATGTATGGATATAACATGTTAATCCTAGTTCTTTATTATCTTTTTTAATATCTATAGAAGCTAGAGTAATGTCATCTCTCTCATTCCTCATGGCAATAATTTGTGGTCTCCCTTTTTTATCCTTTTCAGTCAAGCTAGAGAGTTATATGTTTTATTAAATTTCTCAGAGAACCAATTTTGGGTTTCATTGATTTTCTCTGTTGTTTTTATGTTTTCTGTTATCGGTTTCTACACAAATTTTTAGTTCCTTTCTTCTGCTTTATATTTAATTAGCTCTTTGTCCATTTTCTTAAAGTAGATGCTAAAGTGATTGATATGAAACTTTTCTTCTTTCTAACACAAGTATTTAGTGCTATAAATTTCTCACTAAATACCACCTTATTAGCAGCCAACAAATTTTTATATAATATATTTTCATTTTTATTCATTTTAAAATATTTTCTCATTTCCCTTTTGATTTCTTCTTTGAACGCTTAGGTTATTTAGAATTATGTTATCTAGTTTATATTATAATCTTTGTGTGGATCTTTCAGAGGTTTTTCTGTTAATACTTGCTAACGTCTATTGTGATCAGATAACATGCTTTTAAATTAATTGGGAGATGTTTTATGGTCCAGTGTATGGTCTAAGAAAAGAATGTGTGTTCTAATATATGAATTTTGATAGGTGTAGCATTATGAAATTTCAAGTAGGGGCCATCCTTTTGTTTTTTTCCCTACTTAAGATTTTCAGTTGTTCCAATGATAGTTTGTTAAAAGGAAAAAAAAAAGACAATTTTTTTTTTATTCTTAAGGCTAAACTTCAATTTTGAATTGTCACCAGTGAGAAAAAGGTTTGCAAGTTTCTAATAGCTACAGGAAAATCAAATACAGTCTACCCCAAATATTTTTCTACTTATGCAGTGTGGAAATGACCAAAGTTCAATATGAAAAGGGAAAAAAAACAAGGAGACTAAAACACTTTTTTTTTTTTTTTTTTTTTGAGACGGAGTCTCGCTCTGTCACCCAGGCTGGATTGCAGTGGCCGGATCTCAGCTCACTGCAAGCTCCGCCTCCCGGGTTCACGCCATTCTCCGGCCTCAGCCTCCCGAGTAGCTGGGACTACAGGCGCCCGCCACCTCGCCCGGCTAGTTTTTTGTATTTCTTAATAGAGACGGGGTTTCACTGTGTTAGCCAGGATAGCCTCGATCTCCTGACCTCGTGATCCACCCGTCTCGGCCTCCCAAAGTGCTGGGATTACAGGCTTGAGCCACCGCGCCCGGCCTCAACGTCTCTATTTTTAAAAAGAAGTCCGGGCACGGTGGCTCACGCTCGTAATCCCAGAGTTTTGGGAGGCCAAAGTGGGAGGATCGCTTGAGCCCGGGAGTTCAAGACCAGCCTTTCTCCGGCCTCAGCCTCCCGAGTAGCTGGGACTACAGGCGCCCGCCACCTCGCCCGGCTAGTTTTTT